>NW_026125281.1:33712500-33805000 GCF_943737965.1 Phodopus roborovskii
GTAGTTCAAAGCCCTTACAATTATGTACAGAAGGCAGAATTGTACACCATTCTCATGGTCTGTATGGATTTTACAGAACCCTTTATTATAGTTACTGACTCTCAATATGCAGAGAGAGAGAGAGTCGTTGTACACATTGATACTGCAGAATTTATTCCTAATGATACAGAATTAACTTCAGAATTACAAGATACTATCAGAATCCCATACGGGTCTGTCAGGTCCTTTAGCACAAGGCAATGATGAATTATTAGTAGGTTATTAGTTATTAGTAGGAAGTATACTGGAAGCCTCAGAGTTTCATAAGAAACACCACGTGAACAGCAAAGGTTTAAAAAGGAATTATTCTATCACTTGGCAACAAACCAAGGAAATAGTAAGGAAATGGCCTACTTGCTCATTCTATAACCAAACTCCTTTACCACCAGGCAGTAACCCTAAAGGTATAAATAGGAATAAAATATGGCAGATGGATGTGTTTCATTTTGCAGAATTTGGAAAATTAAAATCTGTGCATCACACTATAGATACATTTTTCAGGTTTTCAATGGGTCACTGCTCTGAGCTCTGAAAAGACTGATTCTGTTATCACACACCTATTAGAGGTAATGGCCATGAGCATACCTGCAGAAATAAAAACTGACAGGGTTCCAGCATATGTCTTCAGCAAATTGAAACAGTTTTTTGAGTGTTATAACATAAAGCACATAACTGGTATACCACACAATCCTACAGGACAAGTGGTAGTTGAGGGATCCAATCGTACTTTAAAGGAAATGCTCCATAAACAGGCAGGAGGAACGAAGACACCCAAACACAGATTACATAATGCTTTATTAACATTAAATTTTCTTAATGCTAATTAAAAAGGAAAATAGCTGCAGAGAGACACTGGACAATAGAAAAAAACTTCTGAACTAAATCAGCCAGTATACTTCAAGGATGTATTGACCTCAGTATGGGAACCAGGATATGTGTTACCTTGGGGTAGCGATTTCGCATTTGTATCTACAGGAGAAGAAAAGCTATGGATACCATCTTAATGAAGAGAAATGACAAGTCATCCAACAAATTGGTTCCCATGAGATGTGCAGAGACCTCTTAAAGTTAGGGCAAGTGTTCTGTTCTTCCCATCTTCAAACAGCCAAAAGACACTGAACATATAGGTACCTACAGAAGAGAAGATAGCTCTCCAGAAAGAATCACTTAATGAAGAAGAATCTGATATATGGTAAAAAATATTTAATTCTAGTAAACTATTTCTACATAGAAATCTATTTTTCTTTACTAGCTAGTATTCTTCTAGTCCCAATTCATGTAAACCAATGCTGGCTTTGGAGTTGGATTTGGCTTTCCTTCTCTAAATTCAAGCATATTGTTAAGATTAAATTCACAGTTTTTGCCTTATATCAGAAGTCAATTGGTGTAAGGCAAAAGAAAACAAAATCATTTGCTTATACACCCAACCTACACCTGGAGAAGGAGGCCCTAGCCCTCAGGAGCACATCCCATGCCCCAAGTCATCTTCTACAGCCCCAGGGACCAGACAGCAACATCCTCCCTGCCCACCACCCAGCCAACCCCTGCTACATCAGCAAACAAGGGAGCCACATGACCCACCTAACCCTGAAAGAATAGCTGAGTGTCTGAGCTCTTAACTGGACAGTCCTGCTCTTTAGTTTCTAGCTCCTGGTTGCAGATCGCATGCCCTACCCCTATCTACAGCAGCAACAATCACCACGCAACAGCATCCTCAATATACCACCCCAACCATCTCCCACCACATCATCATCCACCAGAATCACAGGCCCCACATGCACCAATTGGAAGAAGAGGGACCCATGGTGATGCAGGTTCCACCTGTACCTACTGGAGGAAAACATGTGTAGGCAGGAGTATAAGAATACGCCTCATACTCAACAACATAAAGAACAATATGGCAGCACCAGAAACTAGTGGCTCTACTACAGCACGACCTGAACATCCCAATGCAGATGAAGCAGAAGAAAATGACCTTAAAAATACTTTATAAAGCTGATAGAGGACTTAAAGAGGGAATGAAAAATTCCCTTAAAGAAATGGAGGAAAAGCCAAACAGAAATTTGAAAGAAATCAATACATCAGTTAAAGAAAGCCATGAAAATCAAACAACAAACAAACAAACAAATACAATCAAACAAAAGTAATAAAAAAAAAAAACATGAACACTGGAGAGAATCCCTTTGTAGACATATGAGAAACTATTTGGTTGCTCTTGTCATGTTTATCAAGCATAAACGATCTCATACTGGTCAGTAGCCTTAGCAATGTGAGCACTAGGAAAGCCTTCATCACTTCCAGTTTCTGCAACCCTTCCGTGAGAGTTTACACTGCAAAGAAGACTCATGCACAGATGTACTTAAGTATTGTGGAAAATACTTCATCAAGTTCCTGCTGCCATGATCTCAAGAATTCACCCTGGAGACAGGCCTTACATATGTAACCATGTGGAAAATTCTTTGGCAGCCATAGTTTCTATTATACTCAATTTTTCCCCCACTGGTGAAAGCTTTTATGTTATAATAAAAGTGGGAAAATAAAACATAATAGAGTAAAATACATTTTTTTTTTATTATTGACTTTGTATTTTTCTGTTTTGTAAGCAAAATATGCATACAGTTGTTTGATATATGGATAGATAAGTTAATGATCAAAAGGTAGATGACAAATGTATGCTAGATAGGTAGATAGCCAAGGGAGTAACTCCCATAAAAATAAAAGTCTAGTTGACATACTTCTGCCAAATTTAATAATTTCTTACAATTCTTACCCTACATCCTTATTTTCAAGGAGAGATACTTTCAGTGAGTTATGAGTACTGGATATAACTTTAAAAGTTCTTCTTTACAATAAATATATTCATTGAAAGATATTCACCTCCAAATGAAGCCAATAAGTTTGCAAAAGTAATGACCATAATATAATTACACTGCTCCTTATTCAAATGTTCCTCCATTTGCTACAGATGCACAGTTTGTGGTTATGGAGAGGGGTAATTTGTTTAATAATATATTCACCCAGCTACATACAATGTGATTTAATCAGTACATTATATACAAGCTCCAAATGTAAAGTATTTCAGATGATCCAATAAATTATTACCAGTTTACAGTTACTGAACAGTTATGGAGGAAGGGGTGAGCTGAAACTAAGAGCCCTTGTAAATCTCTCTACTCTCAGCTGTGTCTAAACACCAGTATCCAAAAACAGCCTTTCATGTCCAACACCTGAAAAGCAGCTTCCTTTGTAGTCAACAAAATCAAACATATTGTCATGTTTAAATATTGGTAAAGGCACTTTATTTAAGGATAAAAGTGTTACTTCATTTTGCCTTCCAAAGCACCTGACTTCTATTCAATAATGAGCACATCACATATCCTTTACCTGTAAAACACAATCATAATCTGACCATCTTCCTAACATTGCTGTCCTGGTCAGTACCACTGACTCTGGCTTTACCATCCATCTTCTCAATTCATATGACAGGAAACTGCTTACAAAATAAAAGCTAGTTTCTGACTTTACTTTGCTAATAGGTCTCTGCTGGTTGCCTCTCTCAAGGAACTAAAGGTAAATCTTTAGATTGGCTACATTCTCAGGCATGCTAACTGCCCTGTTTATATAGAGGTCCCAGGATCAGCCTACCTTCATTTCATTCAGTCTCTCAACCAGCCTCACAGATGCCCGTATTATATCATTCTATCACTGAGTGAGAATTTGCAGAGCCTCACTAAGACATACCTGTTTGGTTTTTTTCTGCCATGTTTGTAGCAACCTACCTTGACATTAGGACCCTCTTTGCTTTTATCATGTTCCTTTTCTATGACAGAAGGGTTTGAGGAAAAAAGGAGATTTGTTCAGACATTTAACATAGCTTTTCTCCTCTGTTTTCCACCTATTTGTGTTAGAAGAAAATCCCCTCCTTTTTTCTTGTTAATATTAACCTACTTTAATTATCTTAATAAGTATACAAGATAAGCTCTATCATTTGACGTTTTGTAATCATCATCACTGCCTGTGTTCTGGTTGCTGGAATAGCAAATTACTTCTGAGCTTGCTGACCAGAAATTCACCCTTATAACTCACCTTTTCAACAGCCTTTGCTCATGTACTAATTCAAAAATTTAGACTCAGGAAGGCTCCTACAGAAAGATCTCTGATATAATCTCAACCTGCTTATGTTAAGAGACTAACTCAGACTCTAATGAACAACTGCAGAATCCATCCACATTCCATTGCTTCTTGTAGACATAGCACAGGATACGCTCAATGATGAGAGAGAGTGATTTACATTCTGTGCATTGCAATATCAATTACTGCAGGATCACTAAAACCCTCAAACAGCTAAATGAAAGATAAAGAACTTTTATAATTGAGCCAGGGAAACCACACAGAAGCCATTTACATGCAATTATTGAAGCTTTCCACTGTCTTCATGGCTTTCCTTAGAAATGTCATGAATTCCAGCTACTCTACAGTCTTCCACACCTAATCAGCAGACCATTGTATGTAAATCAAGGCCTTTGAAAATGAAACTTACTCACTTTTAGCCATACTAAAGGTGTAAATTTAAACAAGGAGAAAGTTATCAAATTCATAAACAGAAAAGGAACTGATTAATGACTTTTTACCTTTTTCTAATTTATCTATTATAGTTAAAAAAGAAAAATCTGATTTGATCATGATCCCGAATGATAATTCCAGTTGTATGGGATCTGCACCTTCTAAATTTTGGCTAACAAATAGATCTGGCCAACCTAAGCAGCTTCTTTCATTTTTCCCTTCTTCTGTTTTCTCTTGCTGATTCTTCCTCTCTCCACGTTTTGCTACTTCTTACATTTTTCTTTCCTCGCCACTCCTTTACCATCTTTATCTTCCCTCTTTCTAAATTCTTATTTTCCTTACTTTGGCCATCTCCTCAATCTTTTATTTCTCTCTATTTCCCCCTTTCTTCATTTCTGCTCTAATTTTCCTTCTCTTTTGTCTCTTTCTGCTCTCTCCAGTTCTCAAAAAAATATTCTCTTTGCTCTTGGCAATCTAACATTTTATTCCTGTCTCAAACAGAACTAGAGCATCTGTCTTTCAAAAAAAAAAAAAAAAAAAAAAAGAAATCAACACAAGCATATAAATTATTTGTCTTCCATGGAGATTACTCAAGGAACTTTAACTGATTTCAGTGCTAATGGTATAGGGTTTTAATATGTACTCTAGTATGCTGCCAACTGAGTAATTTTCTAGCATCTGTTGGAGATGAAACACCTCTTGAAAATTGTTCCAGTTTTAATAAAACATCAGAAGTAAATAGAAGTTTCACCTTTAGATGACAGAGTTTAGAAGATGTAAAAGAACCACAAAAGTTATTCTAGATTGTTTCCATGAATTTAATATCTTTTGATAAATTGTATTATACTACAAAGTAAATGAAGAGAGTAATCTCCCATTTTATTAAAAATAATGGTTTTTTTATGAGTGAACATAGTTGTAAAATTGTGGTAAAATATTCAGATACCATTTTATTAGTAATTAATTTTAAAGCAGCATTTCACTGAAAAAATATTTATAGATTTTCCAAAAAAATACTCACATTCAGCTTTAAAGAGAAGTAAAATCTAGGTGAAATGTCGAGATAATGTCAATGGAATACCTCGTAAGCAAGATCTAGACTTTAAAAGTATTCCATCCCAATTTTAATCAAAATTCCTCTCAGTTTTGCAATTTAGAAGCGCTGACCATGATTACTTGCCCATCGGTGAAAGATTTGATTCCAATTTAAACTGACTTGTGTAATATATTACTTTTATTAAAGTTCTGATTGCAAACTAAGACAGAATTTGAGGTTTCTTATGTGACTGTTTACCATAATTATAGTAATTCCAAATATTTCATGTACTTACAGATTAATTTACTGAAACATCAGTTTTCAGATTTTTCCTGTGAAGTTTGTAGTCCTTTTTTTTTTTTTTTTTTAGAACAACCATGTTTATACATATGCAATATAGAAAACAGGAGGAAGATGAGGAAGATAAAGGAAGTTCAGGCCTTCCGCAAGCCACCGGCCTGCTTTTTTGTCTTTTGACTTATTTCACAAGATTGGTCCATTGCTGAGCATAAATCTCCATGAAGACTGAGCTATTAATATATTTCAAGAGGAATCACAATTTCTGCCCAAATAAATCCCTCTTTACATTTATTTAGCTGCCGAGACAAGCGAGAAGACATGGTCGCTTCAGTTGTGTGGATAGCCATGAATCCCTAGCATAAATTTATGGCAGGTAAGTCACATGATCATTGATCAGAAGAATTCCCCAATGAGAGGGGCCTTTATACCCAGAGAGCGACAGCATCCCCAGACTATATAATGGAATTATATATAAATAAATTAATGTTAAAATACAAATAAGTAGCAAAAAAATTAAAATTGTAACCCAAGCACCACATGTAACCTCTAAAAACAAATAAGCCAATTTTAAAATGAGTGAAGTGACTCCATAACAATATTTCAGAAATATATACAAATGGATAATGGTTATTTGAAAGCTACTTGACATCAATAATAATCAGGGAAACACAATTTGGAGTTACTTTGAAATATCTCTTCTATTTTGTGGCTATTGCTTCCAGATTTATTCCCTCCTAGAGACAGACCCATACAATTAAGGAAGCTAGGGAAATCTGTGAGGTTCAGTAAGTTCTTGAAAGTTGCAGGATTTTTGGATGCCCCTCATTGAGGTTCAAGAAATATCAGTTGGTGAGGTAACTTTGTGCCATTTGAACTAGAAGCTTAAAGGATGCAGTATCCATAAGCTTTCCTCATCTTAGAGTGAGCTTTTTAGTACCACAGTTGCCTTTGAGTAACTACAGAAAATACTTCAGTTGCATAGATTATACTGGCCTGGAATAATTTCTTTGGTGTGCCACTGGAGTCTTACCTGAGGCAAACAGGACAGAACAGTATCTTAGCCATTCTTTGGGCTGAAGTCAAAAGACATACAGAAAATGTGAGATGTGGGGACATGCACACTCACATATGCACCGAAGCATTAAGTTAGGAGGAAATTCTGACTTACATTGACTAAGCTAGCCTGAGTGGAATAAGCCAGACTCAGGAACACAAGTTCTGTACAATCCCACATATATGTACAATTTCCACTTCTATGGGGAAACCAAAAGAGTTAAACTTGCAGAAGCAGAAAGCAGAATGGTGGCTTTATGGACTGAAAGGTGAAGGAAATAGGTAGCTATTAGCTAAGGGGTAAACATTTTAACTAAATATGCTGATGACATATGCAGAGGGTGGTATTGTAGTTTATAATACTGTGCTTGAATTTGCTAAGTAGATTTTAACTGTTTTGCTAACAACCTACCAGCTGTAGTAGCTCTATGTGGTGATGGGTGTGGTAACTAATTTGTCTATGGAAATTTTGTAATTGATAAATATGTAAGATAACCACATATTTTATTTTTTCCTTTTTTAAAATTTAAATTAGAAACAAGCTTGTTTTATACATCAATCCCAGTTCTCTCTCCCTCCCCAACTCCCCTGTCCCTCACCAGTCTCCTATCCCATCCCTTTTCTGCTCTCCAGGGAGGGTGAGGCCACCCATGGGGGATCTTCAAAGTCTGTCATATTGGGAGCAGGGCCTAGGTCCTCCCCTATGTGTCTAGGCTGAGAGAGTATCACTCTATGGAAAACAGGATCCCAAAGTCATTCATATACTAGGGATATACTGATCCACTACCAGAGGCCCCATAGACTGCCCAGTCCTCCTAACTGACACCCACAAACAGGGGTTCTGGGTCAGTCCTATGCTATCAGTCTGGGATTCATGAGATCCCCCTTGTTCAGGTCATCTGTTTCTGTGGATTTCTCTAGCCTGGTCTTGAACCCTTTGTTTATAATTCCTCCCTCTCTGCAACTGAATTCCAGGAGTTCTGCTCAGTGTTTAGCTGTGGGTTTCTGCTTCTGCTTCCATCAGCTACTGGATGAAGGCTCTAGGATGGCATATAGGGTGGTCATCAATCTCATTATCAGGGAAGGGTATTTAAGGTAGCCTCTCCGCTATTGCTTAAATTCTTAGTTGGGGTCATCCTTGTAGATCTCTGGACATTTCTCTAGTTCCAGATTTCTCTTTAAACCTATAATGGCTCCCTCCATTATGGTATCTCTTTTCTTGCTCTCCTCATGTCCTATTCTCCCCTTCACCTTACTTCCTCTTCACTCCCCCACATGCTCCCAATTTGGTCAAGAGATCTTGTCCTTTTCTCCTTTTCTGGGAGACCATGTATGTCTTTCTTTGGGTCCTTGTTTCCTAGCTTCTCTGGCAGTGTGGATAACCATATATTTTAAATGCATAAAATATTGTGAAATAGTCTTCAATATATTTCTCTTTACATATATAACTGTACCATGTTTCTGCTAGATCTGTTGGCTTTACAATATAGCCTGAGTTCTTCAGCATAGATGTTTTTGCTAGTTGTTAAATCTGTTATTGAATATGAAATACCAAATCTGCCAATATTATTGCTAAATTTTCATCTTAAAAACATCTCATGTTTTAGAATACTCTTTTCAGCTATGTTCTTGTTCATCAGAATTTTATCTTCTCAGTGAAAGGACATTTTCTTCTGGTAACTATTTATCTCTAGTTTATTCTAGGTTCTGCTGAGTATCTTTAGGCTAGGTGTCTTTTGCCTGGCTAAACCAGCTTCTTTTTTTTTTTTTTTTTTTTTTTTTTTGTCTCTTGCTAGCATAGTAGCACAGTGCATCTTGTCTTTATGACTAAAATGAATCATTTGTTAGTAGAACACAAATCGAGCCTTCTCTGAAGAGTCCAACCTATTGATTTATTTTATATATACGATGAGTCTCCATATGACACTTCCATACTTTGCTCACATTTCCTGTCCCATAGCCATCTCTTGTTCCTCTTCTCCTTCTCTACTTTCTCCCTCTTAGAAGACAGTATCTCTTCTACATACCTGTCATATATATGAAGGTATATGAAAAATATATTTAAAATAACTTTCATAATTGAGAGAAAACATGATATTTGTTCATTTCTGACTTGGTTTGCTTGGCATTATGCCCAATTATATCTACTTTCTCTCAAATGACATAATTTTGTCCTTCTTAGAGGATGAATATAATTCCATTGTGTATATGTACTTTGTTTTCTTTTTCCATTCATCCACTGATGAACATCAAGTCTGGGTTTCCATCTTTGTTGGGAAATTTAAGTACTTGTCCCTTACAGCTCTTTTCCTCCCCACCCAGCTGTAGAACTTCCATGCAAACAAGGTTGAGCAAACAAGGTTGTTTTCAAAACTTTCAGGTGTGAAGTGCAGGTGTGCCTTGTCCCCAGTGGGTAGTGCATGACTTCCTCCTATGCTTAGCCCATCCCCTGGGCTTGGGTATATAAGCCCATTACTCTCTGTAATAAATGGTGGCAGAAGCTTCTTCTTAACTTCTCCTGATGGTCTGTCAAGTGTTTCAATCCCGACACTCTCTGCCAATCTCAGTCCCAGGTTGTGCAGGTGCGGCAATCTTGGCTCTTGTGAGTAATCAACAAAAAACATGGATATCTGTATGACATACTTACTCAGAGTCCTTACAGTAAATGTCTGGGAAGAGTATACCTGGTCCATATGGGAGTTGTATATTCAGTATATTAAGGAACCCCTTTAATTCCACTGTGGAATGTGTTTTTCTTTCTTGAGAACATCTCCAAAATTTATTGATATTTTGTTTTCTTGATGACAGCAATTCTGAAAAGAGTGAGATGGTATAGTTGATTTATATCAAAATATAATTTGAGATAAAAAGTAAGATCTAGTGACCCAATGCATAGCCCAACTATAGTTGATGTATACTTGAACTTAATTTTTTGTTTGTTTGTTTTGTTTTGTTTGTAACAGAATTTTACTTATTATTTTGACTATAGTGTTAGTTTTCCATATTTTTAAGTTATTTTGTAAAGGATAATGGTTATTTCATACATGAGACCTATTTTCAAATCAATACAATGGTATTCCAAATTTCTATTCCCATCCATACTAATACATATCTCTTATGCTTTTATTAGTCAAAAACTACTATAGCTTTAGCCATGGTTTTAGAGTTATAATCACAATCATCCACTTTAAATACTATAGAAAAATAGTGTTAAAACTAATATTGTAATATCTTTGCAGTTTTTCTTTGTTATTTATTTTGATTACAATACATAAAACATTAATTGAACAAATCCATGGGCTTCATTTTGATGTTACCCCCTTCCTGCAATGTATTTATGACACTAATCTACCCCCTATTCTATGCTGAAATGACTAGATATTCGCATGTAAATTTGTTTGCTTTTATTATTCACGTATTCCATAATTATGCCTCTGCCTTTTTCTGTGTAGTTATGTTGTCTACTTACATGTATTTTCCTATAAATGACAGAATTTCTTTCTTCTGTTTAAATTAATTTTTAGTTATACAAACTATATTTTTAATTATACAAACTAATGAATTTCCTTCAGGCATTTTCATTCATGTTTACAATTATAGCTTGCTTCTATTTGCTCAACCATTCTCCAGTTTCCCCTGAAGCCCCCACTGGCCTCTTTGCTGCCTTAAAATACCTCACTTTCTGTTCTGCTGACATATATTCTGCATATGAAAGAAAACATGTGTTTTCATTTTTTCCCCAAAATTCTGTCGTTTTGCCTCCTAAGTCCTTTTGCAGACCTTACACCTACTCACATAACCCCTCTTACATGTTCATACATGGACACACATACATGCACAATCTAGATCCTGTGCAAGAAACAAATGTGACCTTTTTCCAATCTGGCGCACTCTTTGATACTGCACATGAACAGTATTTTCTTTAACTACATAAGATAAGTAAATGAAAGTAAAGAGAGGGTAAATGCGAAGAAAAGATGGGAGGAAGAAGTAAAGAGAAGAGAGACTGAGGGGAAAGAAGAGAACACTGTGCATGAGAGATGGAGGGAGAGAGACAGAAAACAGAGATACAGACTGAGAATGAATACCAGCTTGGCCCTGTGTTGGGGAACTCCACCTGCCTTGGCCTTTACTCTTGCCAGTATAAAGGCTGAGGTTAGGTAAGCTTATATATAAATATATATATATATATATTTCAACTGAGGTAATAGCCGGAAAATGTCTGGTATAACAAAGATCTGTAAAACTATTTTGAGCACTGGAGATTTGAAGAACAAGGGCTTCTGCAAATTACTATATACCCAGGAGTGTCTAGAGTTTGTCATGCATATGATGTGCAAGATACATGCTCAGAAAAGACCTCAAAATAGTCTAAGATGCAAGCTTACCTGTCTTTCCTGGCCCCCTCCGACCTCCTTCCACAGGTCACTCCGCCCATGGCTCCACCCCCCAATGGGCATGGTCAGTGCCACAGATCTATCTCACTACAGGTCCCAGTTCCCTCTTCCTCCCTCCCTCCCATGTCCCTCAACCACCCTCCCATCTCATCCCCCCTCACTCCACAGGGAGGGTGATGCCTTCCAGGAGGGATCAACAAAATTTGTCATGTCATTTGGAGTAGGGACTAGGCCCTCCCTCCTGCCTCTAGGCTAAAGGAGTATCCCTCCATGGGGAATGTACTCCCAAAGTCCTTTAGTGCACCAGGGATACATTCAGGTTCCACTGTCAGAGGTCCCTTAGAAAACAACTCTGAGATACCATCTTAGTACTGCCAGAATGGCTAAAATTAGAAACACCAATGGCAGCTTATGCTGGAGAGGATGTGAAGACAGGGGAACACTCCTCCACTGCTGGTGGGAGTACAAACTCGTACAGCCATTTTGGAGATCGATATAGTGGTTCCTTAGGAAAATGGGAATCGGTCTACCACAGGACTCTGCAGTTCCACTCTTAGGCATATATCCAGATTATCCACATCCAAGCAACAAAGACATCTGTTCAACTATATTCATAGCAGCATTATTTGTAATAGCAAGATCCTGGAAGCAGAAGATTTGTGTGTCTGTTTTCAGAGCTTTCACTGCCTAGAAAGATGTTCAGTAAGGCAAAAAGAGAAGGCCTTTGTTTTTCACATTTGGGAAAACTATCCAGTCAAGACAAATGGGCTTGTAAGCAGACACAGAGAGAGGGGGGGGAGAGAGAGAGAGGAGAGTGAGCGAGAGAAGAGAAAGAGGGAGACATATAGAGGGGGAGGGAAATGAACAGGGGAGTCAGAGACAAAGAAAGAGCAAGAGTAGAAGACACAGAGAGAGAAAGTGAGGAAAAGAACAGAAAGGAGAGAGAGACAGAGAGAGGTAGAGAGGGGAGACTGAGAGACTAGAAGAAAGACAGAGAAGAGGGTTAGGGTTAAGGTAAGAAAACAGCCCCCCCTTTTTTTTATTGTGAGAAAATCATACAGGCTGCTCTCAGCTGGTGAACCCCCGAATGATGTCTGTGCCAGTCTTTTACCTGGACTCAGATCTTATTGCTTTATGCCAACATAGTTTCCCAGCTGGAGTCCCTTTCATGTTGGAGAAATGGTGATATATTTTAAAAGTTTGTAAAGGTCTAAATGGGAACAAAGGCTTTCCTTTGTACTTTAATTGCTTGTATCATACTTGAAATTTTATCTAGGTAGGAAAATAAATCTTGGACATCAAACCTGTGGTTTTACAGAGCTGCTCATGCTTGCAGTCATTAGGAAATATACTCAGCACTAACCATAAATCAGCTGAAATACAGGGAGCTGCTTTGAACACCTCCTCCAGCTGATGGATAGCAGCTTAAGAGAAAGTGCTGCTCAACCATTATTCTTGGAAGAAAAATAATACTTTATTAATAAAACAAGACTCAAAGCCTTTCATTTAAAGGCCCTTAGTTTTTTCCTTTCTGGTGGACAAAAGCATTTTGTCATTTTAAACAAGGAATGGATGTATGTTAAGTGATTCCCCCCCCCAGGTCTGACCATATGATTCAGGACTGGGTTTTATTTTGCTTACTACTGTTTATTTCCCCTACCCAGCTAAAAACCTGTGACCTTTATAGAGGAAATGGGAGGGGTCTCTACCGCTTGTGTCTCCTGGATGCTTGCTTTTTTCAGACTCCTCACCTGTTAACCCGACGTTGGTTCTGGAATACTGTGGTTTTGGCCTTGCAGAAGCAGCCCTGATACAATGCTAAAATAAAGGCTCATAAAGTCCAACCATTCTGAAGATTTCTGTCTGACTTGTGGTGAAAATTGAAAGCATGTATTTTTCTGTTGCTTCACTCTGGGAGAGACTGGGAATGGCAGATGCGGCTGGCAGACTGTTAAACACTTTCTCTCTGAAACACAAGGGGTGTATTGGACTTAGTGTGTATGGAGGGAAAGGATAGAAAGAGTGCTGGATTGGAGGTGAACTGGGAATGTGGGTAAGTTCTCCTGCAGAGACGTCCACGGATACATGTTGCTATTCTGTGATTTAGCCTTGATTCCATCCTGACTAGCACTCTTTGTTTGTTATTTTTCTCTTAGTCTTTTGATTCACATCTGGCAAATATATTAATGAATAAAATCCCCTTGAGTTTTAAAAGCATGATGGAATTTTACAACTCTCTGTTTCATCTCAACTATGTGTTTCTATTGAAAACATCTGGACATCAAAAAGCACAAAAATCCAACCTACCAACACTGTCTTATTTGAAATTTAAACAGAAGACAAATTCGTAACTGTAACAATTATCATTCCATAGATGGGGCATAGGTTGTCCCTGAAAGGGCAAATAGGAACAGAAACTCTTAGCACAAAATTGAACAAAGCTGTCAGCAGGCACTCTCCTGATTTAGCTGTCATTTTTTTTTTCTTAAACACAAATCACCAGTGAGTGTTTACTTAGCACTATCTTAGCCCTAATGTTGGGAAGGTGGTATGTACTGGTTAAAAGGAGTGGAGGGGAGATGAGGACAGGAGGGAAAGAGATGGCCAAGGCAGGGAGGGATGCAATGGGAGAGCAATTAAAGAGGTATCGTAATAAAGAGAGCCACTATGGGAATCAGGGAGAAAACTGGTGCTGGGATAAAACACAAGAATCCACAAGGAGGATCACAGTTAAGACTCCTAGCAATAGTAGAGAGGATGCCTGAACTGGCACGCCCCTATAATCAGATTGGTGAATACCCCAACAATCATCATAGAGCCTTCATCCAGTAATTGATGGAACCAGATGCAGAAGCCCACAACCAAGAACCAGGCCAAGCTCCAGGAATCCAGTTGAAGGGAGGGAGGAGGGAATATATGAGCAAAGGAGGTCAAGGTCGTCATGGAGAAATCTACAGAAACAGCCGAACTAAGCTCAAAAAAACTCATGAACTCTAGACCTACAGCTGTAGAGACTCCAGTTGACCAAACTAGGCCATCTGTATGTGGGAGCCAGTTGTGAAGCTTGAACTAACTGAGGGGGCCCTGGCAGTAGGACCATGACACAAATTAGGTACATCAGCTAGCTTGTTGGAGCTCATTCCCTATGGTTGGATGCCATGCCTAGCCTTAATGCATGGGATAGGGGCCTGGCCCTGACACAACCTGCTTTGCCAGACTGTACTGACTTCCCATGGGAACCCTTACCTACCTGTGAGGAGGAGAGGACTGGAGGTGAGCTGCAGAGAGGGGAGGAAGGATGAGAGGCGGCAGGAAGAGGGAGGCAGGAAGAAGTGTGGGTGGAAGATCTGTGGTTGAAATATAAAATGAAAATAAAAAAAACAGCAAAAAAATGTTTCCACTAAAAGGAATTGTTAAATATATTTTCTTATATTCATTAGCATAAAAATTCACATCCATAGTAATATTATCTTAAAATAATTTCCATATAAATTTTAAATCTATAGCAGTTTTTCATGGTTTTAATGTTTAATGAATTTGCCAAAATGCTAGCTCTCATAAATAAATGAAATATTGTATGTTGTCTGAAAATCTGTCAAAAGTTGTTAACCATTAAAATATAACACTGTGGGGTATTTGAAACATCATTTTTTCCTGTATTTTTGATATTATTTTTTAATTTAAGATTGAAACAAGCTTGTTTTACATGTCAATCCCAGTTCCCTCACCCTCCCCTTCTCCACTGCCCCCCCCACCCCAATCTCATGCCCCTTCTGCTCCCAGAGTCCATTTGTACACTAGGGATCAATACTGATCCACTACCAGAGGCCCCATTGACTGCCTAGTCCTCCTAATTAACACCCATGTTCAGGGCGTCTGGGTCAGTCCAATGCTGGTTTGCCAGCTGTCAGACTGGGGTGCATGAGCTCCCCCTTGTTCAGGTCAGCTGTCTCTGTGGGTTTCTCCAGCCTGGTCTTGACCCCTTTGTTCATCACTCCTCCCTCTCTGCAACTGGATTGCAGGAATTTGGCTTAGTGTCTAGCTGTGGGTGTCTGCTTCTGCTTCCATCAGCTAATGGATGAAGAATCTAGGACGATATATAAGGTAATCATCAATCTCATTATAGAGGAGGGGCATTTAACTTAGTCTCTCCCCTATTGCTTAGATTGTTAGTTGGGGTCATCCTAGTAGGTCTCTGGACTTTTCCCTAGTTCCAGATTTCCTCTTTAAACCTATAATGGCTCCCTCTTCTATGGCATCTCTATTCTTGCTCTCTTCTTTTCTTTCCCTGACTCAATCTTCCTGTTCTCTTCTCCCATCCTCTTCTCTCCTTCTTTCTTCTAACTTCCTCTGCACTCACTGCCCCCCCCAATATGCTCAGGAGCTCTTGTTCCCTTTCCCTTCTGTGAGGGACCTTGTATGTTCCTCCTTGTATCCTAGTTTCTCTGGCAGTGTGTATTATAGGCTGAGAATAACAAGGACAATGCAAAGTGTTAGGGGGTAAGCATCTTCCAGAGGAAAAGCAAGAATGGTGTTTCAAGAGTCCCTTATTGTGAGGAGATATGCAGAGATCAGCTGCTGCCCTGGCCCTTCACCCATTCATGAAAGAAATATAAGTACACTCCAAGACCCCCAAACCCCTACCCCTGCTCTGTATCCTGTAGATTTCCTTTTGCCCTGTCCTGTGGCTCTGTGAACCTCTGTTTCCTTGTTACCTCTCTGATGTCATCCCTCTACAAGACCTTTTATTTGGGGCCCCTTGATTCTCACCTGGATGCCTATAGCTCTTTTTTGTTTTGTTTTGGTTTGGTTTGGTTTGCTTTTCTCTTTAAGGCCCACCACCCAGTTCCCAAATAAATACATGGATACTTATTCTTACTTACAAATGCCTGGCCTCAGCTTGGCTTGTTTCTAGCCAGCTTTTGTATCTTAAATTATCCCATCTCTCTTTAGCTACATTTTGTCTCTGGGCTTTTTAACTTCCGTTTTTTTCTATTAGTATTTCGTTCCGTGGTGCTCCTTGGCTAGCTGTATGGCTGGGCCCTGATGTCCTCTCCTTCTCCTTTCCTCACTCCTCCCTCTTTACTCTAGATTTCTCTTTCTATTTATTCTTTCTGCCTGGTAGCCATGCCTATCCCTCTCCTGCCTAGCTCTTTATTAGACCAATCAGATGTTTTAGACAGGCAAATTAACACAGCTTCACAGAGCTAAACAAATGCAATTTAAAAGAATGCAACACATCTTCTCATTATTAAACAAATATTCCACAGCATTAGTAGATATAACACATCTTAAACTAATATTTGACAACAGATGTGCATTCACTGAGGGTATTTTTATACCAGCTTCTGATATACCTGCACATACTTGACAAATAGCTAACTCCAGACATTACCTTTCAGAATGAAGGAGGTGAAGTCTTAAGTGTGTGTGTGTGTTTGTGTGTGTGTGAGAGAGTGTGTGTGTGTTTGTGTGTGTGTGAGTGTGTGAGTGTGTTTGTGTGTGAGTGTGTTTGTGTGTGTGTGTGAGTGTGTGAGTGTGTGTATGTGTGCCAAATGCCCACTCAGCAGACTTTTCATTCCGGGTACGGCAGCTACTCCTGACCTAATTTTTTCTCCCATATCAATACATTAGATTAACAGCTGCCACATGTACTGGAAGGCTGACACTGGAATGCAGAAGGAAGATTTACCTCTTTGGATGATTTTAGTACCACTTGCTTGGTGGTTGTTTCAAAGCGCAACAAATTGGAGAATCTTTTTAACTTTTACAAGTAGTATGTGAAAGCTATGTCAAATTTCTAGAAGGAGTTCTTTGTGAAAATTGGATTTTTTTTTCAGAAGAAGTAATGAATGTTTTGATGGGATGTAGTATTACACTCTTTTAAAAGATATCAATAGTACAATTTTAAACTGTTGTATAGATAGATGGTCAGACATAAGCAGGTAACTGCACAAAAGCACTAGCAATCTTTGAAGATTTAATTTCCTTAGAGAATGGAAACTAAGAATGAAGTCTATGACCCAAAGCTTCAAAGATCAAGGTCAAGGTTAGACATTAATGGTGCTTTCCCCTAATTAGTTCATCATCCTGAATTCAAACTGAAACCCCAGATGGTTTTCTGGAAGAGGATGACATGAAATGCAAGCATCACCTATGATGTTTAAGAAATAAATTCAAGACATCTTAGAATCATCTTTTGCACTTTCTTGAAGTCTTATCCATACCACTGGGAGAGCTTTCATAGTGATGTGATGTGCACAAGGCAGTAAATGAAAAAGTGTCATTTAATACTTGATTAACTGTTGTTAAGGAGTGTTCTGCTTAATTGTTTCTCCAGCACTTGTAGGGCATTCTGGAATGAATTCATTCATTTCTGGATGAGACTCTTGCCCCAGTTTGACTGGTATAATCCCCTTGCCCACCATAAGATTCTGCCTTCAAAATTCTGTAGCTAGCAATCAATCAAACAACACCTCTTTCTCTAAGTCCCTGAAGAGGATGTCAGTTTTGGCAGAATGAGTTCAGAGAAAAAAATACTTGCCACCCTAATGTACCACTTTGCCTGTGAAATATGGGAAACCTAGAAGACATTTGCCTTAAATGTAATGTTATCTTAACATAATTTTTATTCCAGCACTTACAAAGAGAAATAAAAAGAGAAGACAGTGTAGATAAACACAGTGAGAGTAAAAATGTTCTATCCATGAACTTCCTCTCCACTCAATTTTGCTCTTGTATGTATTGTCAACAGTGTGAAGCCATTCATTGGCACATAGCTTTGCCAACTATCAGACAAGGGGATACCAAACCCTCAAATGTAAAGTGGTGAAGAACATGTGTCCTTTTAAGTTTTAATATAGTTCTGTGATGAAAGTTTCCAATGTAGCTAACTAAGTGAAGGACTGTGAAATTATAATTCACTTACAAAGCAAAGTAGAATAGATGAAAGGAGATTTTCAGAAAACACTTGGAACCTACAAAAATGTATCATATTGAAACTTAGAAATGAAAAATATCAGTGAGAATCAGAGTCTGAAGCCAGCTTAAATTAATGTAGAAAGGGAGGAAATACCAGAAGCTGTACTGGTTAGTGTGACATTATCAAATGATTTGATTGAAATGGTAGAAGATCAGATCAGTATAAAATATTGAAATAAACATTGAGTTAAAGAATTCCAAATGGAATAATAAGGAAGAAAGGTATCCAAAAGACATTCAGGAAACACCAGAAAATATAAAGTACACTGTACCAAGAAATATCATGGCAGACAATGCTGAAGAGAAACAAACTGAATTAACAGGTACAAAGGACACATTTCATACAAAACATTGTAGGTGAAGGAGGGATTTCTGTCAGAATCGACAATCAAAACAAAACAGTATTGAAGACATTACCTTCATAGAGACTTGTATAGACTGTGAAGTCTACATTCCAAACAAAAGAAAATGGGGATATTTGAGGGGAAACTGAGACTGAGTACTGATGTAATTAATAACAAAATGACTTGTATTAACAAACAGCCCTCATACACACACAGAAACACCACAAACAAACAAAACAAAATAACACAAAGAAGAAAAATGAAAGGATTCTTTTCAGATTGAGGGGAATTTCACCCTGCAAAGATTAAATTCCATATGATGAAAAAAGTGCTCAAAGCATCAACTACATGAATAAATACAACTGGCAGTCTTCTACATAGCCTTAGTTGTTTAATAAATGCATTGCTAATTAAAGAATAAGAATAAACAATTATATCAAGTGTGTAAAATACACAGCTGTAGTAACACAATGAATGTGACAATTTTATTGTAAATTTATCATATATGAGGTAATAAAAGGAAATGAAACACTGTCTTTTGATAAGTTGAGAATTCATGGTCTACGTGATCATCAGATGTATGCTCAGATAAAATATCACCTTCTTGCTAAATGAGGCTTAATTTCAAGGCCCAAAGTCTATTCTATGATCATATTATGTACATTAGAAATATCAAGCTGCAGCTAGGGAATAATGACAAATTTGGTAAATTGAATAGCCGTTATAAATACTCGGGTTAAAGAATAGATTAAACAGGTCACTAAGAGTTATTTTGTGCTGAATAATAAAATGTAACATAACATTTGAAGAGTGATATAAAGGTGTGTTTAAGGCAAAATATGTAGGACTATATGCCTATAATTGAATTTAGAAAATATTTAGAAACGGTAAACCATGCTTAAGAAACCAAGAAGAGATATGACTATCAAAATTAAATGTAAAAAGGGTGGAATGAAGAGAATGGTAAGTGTATTTATTCAAATCAAATGACTGGACTACAGATCAATGAGGCCAAACACAGATATAATGTATAACCACATAATAAACTTAACTGAGAATGAGTAACTTGTTACTCAGAGAGAAGAAACTCATTAGTTCTTTTATTAATAATCACAAGATAGCAAAATGTCAAGAAAAAAAAAGAAAATGGAAAAAGACTAAATGGAGAAAAACATATTTAAATTTCATTTATTTGCTATTACAGAAGTGGTGGGATTCTGGGAGTTTGGGGAATGGAGCATCATTGCCTCTGGATAGAGGTATTGCAAACAAAGGGCTCTGCTATAACAGTGTTTCTGTATCCTGTTTATCTTTGTAGATAATGAACAACCAAGTCCATATTATTAAGATTTATGGTAAGTGTATACCTAATTTAATCAGTATATTTTATTGTTTACATATTTTAGGAACAATAAGTAAAAACAAATATAAGGTAGAAAACATAGACCTATACATATGGACTATATATAATGTACAAGTAGGTGAGATACTGATTCAGGAAAAATGAATAAAATTATTCCAATATTGTTTGGCAAATCAAATATAAAGTCATGGCAAAAAAGCTTTGGAATAAAGACAGGGAGGAAGGAGAAGAGAGAATGGAAGTGTTCTGGGGTTCTGGGGAAGAGCTACTTAGTGAGGAATCCAGTACTTGTATAGACCACCATTCCTGACTCATACCTTTCATCAGTGGGACATAGAATGAAATAAGTGGAATTTTTATTTCTCTCTCTTCCTTGGTCTCGTTCTTACTATAACTCTTTCATCTCTCTTCTTTTCCTTTTTTTCCTCTTATACAATGAGTTAATCATAAGGATATGACGTGTAATGAACCTTTATTATTAAGGTGTACGGGTTGCTTGGTCTTGTCCTGCCGCTGCGCCATCCCCAAATAACACACAGAGACTCTGTATTTGATACAATGCTGTTGGCCCTGTTACTTGTTTCTTATAGGCTAGCTCTGCCTTAGTTATTAACCCATTTGTGTTAATCTATGTATGTCCACGTGTTCTTCTTACCGGGAGCCGGCTGCTGCATACTGCTCTCTCCTGACTCTCCATCTTGACTCCTCCCTACTACTTCCCATTTCCTCCTTGTCTCCTAGTCCCTCCTATCTTCCTTTCCTATTGGCCAATAGTGCTTTATTATTAACCAGTATGAGAAACATATACAGAATGACATCTCCCATCAGTTAGAAATAGTTATTATTTTAAAATTAGTTAAATCTGTAAGTTATAGAATGTTAGGTTGACTACTTAAGTGGTGGTGTCACTTCTAAACTCAGAACTGTGTCTTTGGGAAATAACCCTCATTTCCTATGTTTAGGCACAAAATAGCCTTGAGGAAGGGTTTCCAAATCTGACCATGCATAAGAAAGGCCTGAAAGGCTTATTTAAATCAGAGATTCCAGATCAGGATCTGCACATGGTCTGACACACTGGAAAAGTGCTGAGATTGGGACTCCATTTTCAATAAACTCAGGTGCTTCTCAGTTGCAGCCGGCTGGGTATAGCCATTGTATAAGCTGCACAATGGAAGCCTTGGACAAGAGGCTTCTTCAGGCCCATCTTTCCTCCAATTCTAAGGTGCTCTCTACACTTTAGTCAAACTTAATCTCTGTGGGGACTTTTTTTTTTTTTTTTTTTTTTTTTTGCATTGGAAGTATTTATGGTATGTATTTTCTACCTATTTAAGAATTACTTTATTGGAAGGTTCTATGCTGAGAACTTTGCTTTGATTATATTAACCTTACTCTGATCAATCAGTCAAGGTTACTAATATTTGCTTCCTGGGGGCAGTTGTCTAACTCATCTGCAATTTGAATTCAGCCTTTTCTCCTGAGATCCTTTAGATATTTCAATGATCCTTAAAGCCCAGCATTTGGGGGGTTTATTTCCAGGAACACACATTGGGGGGTGTACAACTTAAATGGATGGGCACTGAAAGGGTCTGTGGACTCAGATTCCGGTCTCACTCGTTTTCACTCTCCAGCCATGGAGTTCTGCTCTATGGTACTCTTCCTCTGAGCTTTACTGCTCCAAAGCACGGTTCAGAGCAATGACGCAAAAATATCTTGAACTATACTGTTTTTTACCTGGGTTTGTGGTATCTCTAATAGTCTTAAGGACTACTTAGAGTGATAAAAACTGATGCAACATGTGCTTAACTTCCTCTGTGCAATAAAGCCTAGCAAGGTTTTACAACAATTGGAACAAAATCGTTAATCCCTGTAATTTCACTGGTGCATGATTATTGAAGAATACTTCAGTACATTTATAAATCAATTCCATGCCCAAAGTCTCTCCAAGGTACAGATGCTCCATATCTTGTTTCTGTTTTTCATTGTAGTATCTTTTCACCATCCTTAACTTTCAAGTATTCCTTCTCATGACAGTTGTGCCCTTAACAACCAAGTGATAAACATACCTTAGATTTTTTTCATGGTTACAAAGAAAGTGGCCCTCATAGATAATTATTCTTTACTTCATTGCAATCATTGAGAATGTGGAATCTGTTGTTCTATTATTCCTGTATGGAAACAAAATCTATGTAATGCCAATGCCCACATTTTAATGCAAATGGCCATGTGATCCTGCTCCTGTATGTCTCAGCATAAAACATTTGTTCTCTTCAGATTTTTCTAGTTGCCTTGTTCTGTGCCCTTTCTTTACAGCTTTTTCCCATGGCTTATTCTATTAGACTCTTATGATTTAACACATTTGACACTGACTCTTGAAGGGTTTCCCAGGTATGTCATCCAATTATGTAATAAACTCTTGACTTCCTTTACTAAATTTCCACAAGAACCTGTATCATGTAGTCTGTCGTTCCCACACAGAGGACAAAGCATATCTCTTCCTCAACTGTCACAAGATTTGTGACTGATGCCTTTGTAACAAAAGAAAGATTAACAAGGATTGGCATATCTACTTCTTTAAATCAGATTTTGCTGACATTGGGGACAAATCCCAAGATACTGTTTTTTTATGGTAAGTTTGATGTAAGTGATACATAATGGTGTTGAAACATGGTTTATAGAACCAGTATGACCGTCTTTAAAGAAACTGATGAATCGCTTGTGTGCTCAGTTTATCCTTTCTCTGATACCTTAAATGATAGGTTTTATGGAAAGTATATGGGAGAGTGACCTTTTTGGGATTTATCATTTGCTGGTGGTAAGCTATAGTGAGAAGAAAATAGGAGGGAAGAAGATGATGAGGGGGTGAGGCCTCCTTTTTAAGGCCATTCTATCTCCATCAATTGAACAGGGCAGGGATCCATATAATATTTGGACATTGTGTTCTGAGATCCTGAATCTTCTAGTTGGTGAATCCCTTTTGAGAAGAGAATACATCTCATATCATTTCCCTTCTAATATCTGGTGCAGTTTGATGTAAAGGACTTATACATTCTCGACTGCTGCACTCAATCAAATAACTGAAAAGATTCAGAAGGGGAATTGGAAAGTCAAAGCACGTGAGCAGGTGCTCTATTTTGTATACTTAGAGTTGACTTTCAAACATTAATTATATGTTCCCAGTCCTTGCTGGCTTATTTAAATTTGTTGTGGTGGTCACTTTTAGAGGACACACTGCGGTGGGAAGAAGTTTTCTTTGGCAGAACACTCTAATTTGTAAGCTGGCAAGTGTAACTGGCACCTGAGGGACACATGACTATAGGTTAGCAATATGAACACGTGATATCAATTGTTAGTCGTTGGCTTCACCTGGAATGACCTACAATCCAGAAAATGGAGAGCACACCTGTGAGGGACTTTCTGCTAGGTTTGAAGTGGGTGAACCCACTTCTAGTCTGGACAGGTGCCTTTGATACAGATCTTGATGCAGGAAGGCAAGAGTCTACAATCCTGATCTTGAGGCAGGAAGAAACACCTTTAATGAAGATATTTCTTTAATCTAGGCCACAAGTTATGCAGACATAGAAAAAGAAAACTTTTGTTCTTTGTCTGTTTGCCCCTGACTTTCTAGCTCATTTATTCCTTCACTGGAATTACAGCCTACTCCTTAGGGAATTCAGTATATAGTGAAGACAAGCTTAAACATGTAGCCTTGTGGATATGCACTTAGCAACTACTGGATTCTATTCACTTCCAGCCATTGTTGGGATAGCTAGGTTACAGCCTATAATTCCATTAAATCCCATATATATATATGATTTGTTTTATAAGTCTGTTGCTCTAGAGAACCCTGACTAATACAGAACAGAAAGGAATGAAAATATGCTTTGGGTTTTCCCAGTATCCCAAGATATAATATATGAAGTGTTTTTAAAACAGCTCCCTGTCTCTTTCTCTTCCTCTCTCTCTCCCCCTCGCTGGTGTGTGTGTGTGTGTGTGTGTGTGTGTGTGTACCCTGAGTCAATCTCATCTAAGGGCTGAGGTAGTGAAAGCCTCAGAGCTGGTCATATATAATAACAAGAAATAATCTGACCTCCTGGAACTAGTAGAGGTGATTCTGGGGACAGGCATATTGCCAAAGCTATAGTTCCTAGAATGCAGTGGGAATTTTGTCATTATGTAGTTGATGTAAAATTTAACTGGACTAAAAATGGAGCACCTAGTGGAGTAAAAAACAGAGGTATAATTGTGAATGTAATTTATGGCCTAATCTATACTTTGGTCAATTATAATGAATGGAAACAAACGTAATAACTCCATTCTGTACTGTGTTTGCCTGCATGGCCTTAATCTTGAAGGACACAGCCCTTTCTTTTAGAGCCACACTGAGTTGCAACTGCAAGCTGCAGCTCTCCAACCTCCTGGTTCCCCTTACTTGGCAGCCCAGCCAGCTTTCTGATTAACAGGGCTGTAAGACCTGCACATTGCCAGTAGATACAGCCAGAAAAGCAGTGGCTTTCTTTCATTTATCCCAGTATTATATAAGGCACATCAGGGAAATGTGTACATAATTGGCATTCAAGTGCTAGAGGAATGGAAGGAGGAATACACAGATAATGTGCCAGGCTCAACTGAACACACTGCCCTGTCTAGAGAATTCTCTTGGTCCGATTGATCCCTAGAATATGTGGAAGAATCACTGCAGGGCTGCTACTCCCTATGAGATTATGAGGGCCAATTATAGTCAAACTACCACACTAATCATTCTCCAAATCATTCTGAAGTGTATGTATGCATTTCATTGTGTATTATTTAAATTTCATGTTAAATTTTTTTCCTTCTACTTATATTCTAGATCTGTATGCAGAAAACAGATAAAAATCAAAGAAAAAGAGGCCATCACCTGGGGACATGAGTGATTCAGGAAAGCATAGATGAGAGAGGCTGGGAAGAGAGGGAGAAGTGGTATAATTCCATTTCTATTAAAAACATTAAAATCTAGAAGTCTGTTCAGGAGAATGAAATCAGAGCACACTGATAACATTTCATTAGAGGGCTGGATCAAACAGGAATAAAATCATGTCTTTACATCAACCAGGCCAACACATGAATGTGTGGAATTACGCAGAAATTACTGTCAACATCAGCTATTATTAGATATTTGAGACGATGAATTACAAAAAAGCAGAACAGTATATATCCATAGTGTATTCATATGCAAAAACATTTCTTGATTTAAATTGTTCTGTGGTGCTCCAAATGATGTGACAGACTTTGAAGATGCCCCATGGAAGACCTCACTCTCCCTGGAGAGCAGAAAGGGGATTAGAAAGGGGGTCAGTGACTGGCAGGGGAGGAGGGGAGGGAGAGGGAACTGGGATTGACATGTAAAACAAGATTGGTTCTAAATTAAATAAAAAAAATCACACAAAAATAAATTCACAAAAAGCAATATATCTAGGTAATATGCCTAATAACTGAAAGAAAGAAAATATAGCTCTAAAATATTACAACCTGAAAGACACTCCTGATCTACATTCAGACAGACTCACAAAAGAAGTCTTTTCTGAGAAATGCATTTAAAAACACCATTTTGCTAAAGGGTTAATGAAAAGGAAACCACCTTTCTTCACATATTCAAAATGTACATCCATACTTGTAATTCCACCCAAAGTCATTAGCAAGTTGTTCCTTTGCTTATAATTAAGGAAGGGAGTGCTACTGGTGGTTTGGAAAAAGCAGACTGATCTTACAATGGCCTGGTTATTTGAATGGTTTAAAAAAAAAATGGAATATGGGCCTGAAAGAAGGAAGTGATTTGAGGGGACAGGTAGGCTTTAGAGGTGAAGGCTTAACTGCTGCTCTGTCAGGCTGAGGCCATAGGTTGCTAGAATTGTGTCCATTATTCTCCATGAATCAGCAGAGTGGTAAGCTCCAGGTAGAGCAGACAAATAAACCAGCTTTTATCTTCTTCTCTCCTTTTTTTCCCAGCCTCATAATAAACTACTAGAAGACACATAACTCAAGTTCATCTTTTCTTCCCTCTGGTTTCCACCCTTCCCTCCCTTAACCTCCCCTGCTCTGCCCAAGCCCTCCTCCTTCTGTGTTCGTCTTTCTTGTCTTTCCTTTATGATTTTCTGGAATAAAAAAATGGTTTTAATGCCACATATTTGTCTTATGTGGAAACACATGATCAAGTAAATGAGGATTACTTGAAATATTTTGGGTGATTCCTGTTTGTTATGTTTTTTTTATTTCTGCATACCCATGACACAGAAACTTTTTCTTATTAACTTGATAAGAGTTGATGCATTAATTTATTATTTTTCAGGCAGAGACTCACTATGGAGCACTGCTGTTTGATGGGATCACAGTAATGTGCCACCACAACCAGCTAAAGGCTTTTTGCTGATTTCTTTCTACTTAAAATTATAGATTGGAATAAAGAAAATCACAATTTTCAAGAAAATGCTGAGTTGCTATTTATCCTCATTGTATAATGGGATAGGTGACAAATACAACATTAAGCTTATGTATAACTCAGAATCATATACTGTAATTTAAGCTGATTTTCTTTTAAAGACATTTCTTCTACTTTAGGGACTGGTCAATGAGTAAGTTACAGGGGGGAATTGTTGGGTGCATCTACTGTGGGGCTGGGGGAGACCTCTTCCACTCAGAAAAAGTCCTGGAATAAGTCACATGTTGCAAACCTACCACTCTGAGATACTAAAGAAAATGAAGCAGAAATACTGCTTATCACTGAGGACACTATTGATGGGAGATGTCATTCTGTATATGTTTCTCATACTGGTTAATGAATAAAGCACTGTTGGCCAATAGGAAAGCAAGATAGGTGGGTCTAGGAGACAAGGAGGAAATAGGAAGTAGTAAGGAGGGTCAAGATGGAGAGGCTGGAGAAAGCAGAATGCAGGTCGGCTCCCCAGTAAGAGAAATACATAGATCAGCAAAAATGGGTTAATAATTAAGACAGAGCTAGCCGATAAAAAACTAGTAACTGGACAACAGGATTATATCAAATACAGAGTCTCTGTGCATTATTTGGGGCTGGCGCGGCGGCGGGACACCATCGGCGGGACGAAAAACCTGAACTCCCTACACACTATATCTGTAAATTATAGAAAATCTCTACCCACCTAGAAAAAGGAAAGTGTTAGAGGCTGACTTATAGTTATAACTGGACAAAGAAGTCATTCAAGGAGACAGTGACCTGAAAAATTCCCAGTTGCCATAGGCTGAGTCTTCAGATGGCTACTCAAATAGAACTACCCCAAAGCGTAAGCATAACTTCACACAATCTCATATCCTAAGATTGGATTTGTGTGATCCAAATGGCTTCGTTCCTGTCTCCAGTCATCTGCCAGAGGAAATATGAGTTTTCCCTGAAGGAGATAACATTATACTTAGCCTGTACTTCTTTCCTCTATATTGCATTTAAAAATACAATATACATGAGGTTGAGAAGAGAAATGTGTGTGGGCAGGATTCAGAAGGGGTTGAAGAGAGGCATGTGGAATGTATAAGATCAAACTAGAAAATATATGTATGAAAGTCTTGAAGAATGAATTAAAAATTTTTAAAATTACAATACCTGTTACTTAAGCAGAAATTCTCAGAAATTTGCTGGTTAGATTTGTGATTATATGTATATGTATATGTATATATATATATATATATATATATGTGTGTGTGTGTGTGTGTATGTGTGTATGTGTGTGTGTCTATGTGTATTTATGTATGTATACACACAATCATCAGGGTTTTTACAACACATAGTGCAAAATGAATGTGTAAGTATGTTACACACTGACAAAATTTTTGGTATAGAATGTGAAGTTTTAAAAGTACAAAAGTTCTAGAACTAAAAAAATACACAGTAGTCATTCAGTGGATTTAATTTTTCATCACATATTGAAATAAAACAAAAACAAACAAACAAACAAACAAAAAAACAGGTTTGTTGAAGCCAAGGATTTGGCTCACCAGTTAAGCGCACTTGTTCTTGCAGAGTATCTGGGTACAGTTACCGTACCCTTATGGTAGCTTACAACCACCATAATTCTATTCCAGTGAATCTGACACTGTGTTTTCTCCTCCATGGGAACCAGGCATGTACATATATGTAGGCAAAAATAGTTATCCAAACATTTTTAAAGGTTATTGAAAAGAATGAAAATAATGGATACTGAGACAGTATGTGAAAATGATAACAAAGAATTTGACTTAGGTGGGAGTAAGAATCTCAACTGTCAGTCATGAATGTGAAAGAAACGGGAAGTCCACTGAGGAATGGCAGGGAGGAGGAAAAGACAAAGGAAAGAACAGTGGTGATGAGAAAAGGGATGTGATGAGACCAAAGATGAAATAATGTTCAAAGAGACAGTTGGGAGTCTTTCCTAAAGCATAAAAGATACCTCACTGTTAATCCAAGGAGCTCTATGATTTTTACATTGACGTATGTCAATGGAATTTCAGCAACTCAAGATAAGAATTGGACATATATAACCAATAGTGTGAGTTATCTTCATTCTCTATAAATTCAAACGATAAATATTTGCAGAATTCAGAAAGGCAAAGTAACAAGAGTAAGAGACTTGAGTAGAATGCTTAATATGCTATGTTCTCTGAACCCCAAATATGCAGTTACTATGTAATCATTTCTTCTAATTCACAAACCAGAAAACAAAATTGAGACCATTTTGCTCAAATCCACAAAGGGAGAAATAGATGTCCATGAGATGCAATTTATGTTGCTTAATATGAACCCTAAACTGCTGACCAGTGAATTCTACAATACTTCAGTCATGCCGTTTCTGAATAAAATATGATTGCCAAGTTTATAATCATCGTTATATAGCAAAATGGAGGTTGTGTTTCCATTATCATCCATTCACTCATGTATTTATTGCTTGACAAATTCTGCAATTCCTTTATGTGTACCACATTTTAATGGGCATTTTTATTACCTTGGGATCCACAAGTGAAAATACTGAGATTTCAACGTTGGATATTCAAAATGTCATGCTACTAATATAGGACACAGTCTGGTTCAAGGGCAAAGGAAGTGGCCATTCCCAGCTGAACATACAGTGTGATCTTCATTCTGTGTATCTCATTTGCCTCTTCGTCACACAGAGAAGGAATAACTTTAGAAAGTCTGTGACTCTGTGGGTTTGCATTAGTGCTGAGGCACCCAAAACTTTGAGAAGAAACCCCAACTCTTTAAGCACACTGCAATTATCTGTTCATCTTCTTTCTGGGATAGTAATTTATATTTCGAATCATAGATTCCTATCATCTGTGCTGGAGAAGTTGTTGTCTGTAGTTTCTACCAGGTGTGTTCACTGAACAAACAACCTTGAAGGAATCCCAGGATGAAAGACTGTAGAGCCACTGATGATAAGAAGGAAAGAAATTGACCCCCATAAAATGTTCATAATCAGGAACCAGACAAACACAACCCCTTCCTTGTAGAGTTTACCATCTAAAGAAAAGAACAGAAAACACACATAATGTTAAAATGATTTCCTGTTCCAGAGTTACTGCAACGCAGAGAAATCCTGTTTAGAAAAAAACTAATAATAAAAATAATTTATTGTTCTTGATTAGACACCGTCAGTGCTGAGAAGAACACTGAGAGTTGTGATGTAGGAGTACAGTTCAAACTTAACTGGTCAGAAATAGAGAGGGTGAGATAACATCTAAAAGACTGACAGAAAATTTCTCAAACATTGCATTTTACTCTCATTCTAATTTAGTTTCCCTGAAGAAATACAAAAACATACATTATATTCCCCACCCCCCAATTTCCTTCATTTCCAGATGCCCCTCATATGTGAACAAAAAGCATGCAGAGGGCAAGCATCTTATAAGTCTAAAATTTTTCAGATTTGTCTTTCATAAGTGATAGGAATCCATATATAGATCTGGACTTGGTTGAACAGCTGCATTCAATCCCCCAGAATGTAGCCCTGGAAAAGAAATTCTCAGTCCCCTAAGTACTTTTCACTAATTTATAATCTCTGTGGTACTCATTTTACTATAAATTATAAGCCAATTATTCTCAAGAGAAGCAAGTAAAAATCCCTGATTTTAAATCCCCCGACACTGGTGTCAAGTTTGCAAACTAATATACTGGAGTGGTAGATCCTCCAAATCTTTATAAAGTCAATTTTTCTGTGTATCCCATCTATTGTGTTCATTACCCACAATTCTTCCCCACCTCACAGTATAGACAGGCAAGCAGACTCCACTCCAGATCTCATCTGAAAGGTTGGGTCACATTATAAAAAAGCATTGTTCTGTGTACACTGAGGGAATAAGAAGTGATGGTAGAGAAAAATCCTTCAAGCCCATGAGGACAATAGACTCCACAATGAGGTGTGATGAGAAAATATAAGAGAATGTTTTACACAGACCGGACAAAGGATGCTCAGAGATGGAACATCATTATAGAAATTTATAGTGACACGGAGCTGGATATTACTTACAAAGCATATATAAATATCTGAATTAGCTTTAAAGGCATAGTGAAAGTTAGTGTGCTATACATAATTTACTAAAACAGATTTCTTGCTGACTCAGTAACAAGATTACTTACTTGGCAGAGTGTGTAAAAGAAACACAGTTCTGGGTGTAGAAACGTTCCTACTATCACTTACTTTTTCAAAATAGTTATATTTATGTTCAGAAGTTTTTTACAAACCCTGGAGTGTGCAACCACTAACCTCTCAGGTGATTTGTGTGGCATTTGCAAATATATATTGGGGCTGGGGTGCTGTGACAGGGGGGCAGTAGTTTCTTCAACAGATAGACTGACATCTACTTTCAGAAAAGACTTGTAATATTTGTCACAAATAAATGTCAAAGCATAGTTTTTTAAGTACTTACTAGTTAATTAACTTATCTTTTACTTTTCTTACAGAAGGTTTCTTACAGAAGGTAGTGCAGGCTTGCCTCCAGTTCTCCTGGTATTTAAGCCTGTCTTTAAACACCAGATTTTATGGCTTCAGTCTCTTGAGTAAAGTATTAGTGCAATGATATGTGACACAATTTCCTTTTAAAATCAAAAGTATAAGCACAAAATAGAGGATGTTCTTACTTGAGTAAGAGTCTAAGTAAAATAAATTGCACTCATTTTTTCTTTTTTAATTTGATATTCATTTTTATTTTACTTAATTATGTTAATTTCTCTGAAGGCAGTTTTGATATTTTATCAGGATTTGATAGTGAAAGGACCAGAGATTTCAGAATTCAAGGAATGTCTAATTTTATGAACATTGTAAAAATTTAAATTATTTGCTTTTTTTCGTTATAGAATATTTCTATGAACTCTATAATCTACTTAACAGTCCTCACTCATATATTTGAGTAAATAAAAAAGTAAAATAATGAAGTAAAATATTTTAGATGCTAGGAAACAATCATGTCTAAAAAAAAATACTAAAGATTTTATGACTACTGCAGTGATGCTGAAATTTTTCTGACATAAAATATATATAAGTAAAATATAAGCAAGAGGAACACAGACATTGTGTAATATCCAGCCCAAGAATGAGACCCATGAAAGCACAGATTAAATTACTGTAATAGTATTAATTATTCTAATTCTTGAATTTTTGATTGGTTGGGAGTTTTTGAATAGTTATCTACTTTATCCAAATTTAAGTGATCATAAAATACTGAAGAAAATTACATGATTAATGGTAACTTTCACACATTACCGCATATGATAAAATAATCTGTGTTTAAAATGTTAAAGATAAAATATGTACAAGATCGAATGCTTCCAATTTTGTAATGTTATGCATGATTTTAAAGGAACATTCTAAAAATGTCTGCTCCCATGAGGTGATGACTGATGTTAATTCTCAGTTCAAAACCCTATTTGTATTCAAAAAGGTTCTTTGTAGCAAGAATTTCAAATTATACCCTGGCAAACATCCTTGTTTCAGTCATGAAACAAAGTAAAGTTGCTGTTTAGAAAATGGTAGAGTATTTCAAGGAACACAATCTATAAAATGATATAAATTATTTAAGATTAGGTCCTAATTAGGCTTAATAGCATCAATAATTAACAACTCCCCAAACTCATAGTAGAAATGTTTTACTCTTTTCAAAGAGGTTTCATTCCATTTCCTTACTGGATATTCACATCAATTCTCTGAGGTGCTTGAAAAAACATTCAACTCATGTACTGTATGAGAAAACTCAATCTTGAGGTTGTATGCACATAGCTTATTTATTATACAAGCAGTAGGAGAGGAAAGGGGATCTGAACCACCTAGAAGCTCTGTCTTCATAAGCCCACCAAGGAACCGACCTAAAATCCCAACAGATTGATGTGTGAATCTTGACTTTCAATTACATCTTTTCCATCTATTATAGTTTACGAGTAGCAAACTAGCAAATGTATTATGGCTTAATATAATTAGAATAGAGAGATCAAAATGAATCATCTCAACAAAAATGAAACTATTTTGACTACAGGTTGATTATGTTGTTGCTATCTAGAAGAATCTGTGAATATTCATGGAAAAGGAAAAGAGAATGTGGACTTGAAATAGTGGAAACTTCTTAGGCTAATAGTGAAAAGAAGGAAGGGGGAGGGGAAGAGAGGAAGAAAGGAAGGAAAGAAGGCAGACAGACTCTTGCAGAGGGAAAGTAGGAGACAGGATTGTCTAATGAGAAAATGTCCATCTCTCATTTAGAAATTATACATACATAATACACATTTCCTGATAGCTCATATGGTTCACAGTACATTATTTATATTTCTTATCATAGAATACATACCTAAATAGAGTTACTTAACAGAGGAGAGACTTATCTCCACGCACAATATAGTGGTATAGTTCATCAGGCCAGAGAGGCAGGCATTTGGAATCTCACATCTCCATAAACTAAGAAGCAGACAGGAGGCAGGCAATTAAATCTCTGACACATTCCCAGAAATCTACTTTCCACAGTGGGATTCACATATCAAAGTTTCTACAACCCCATACAACAGTGCTACTAGGTAAGGAACACATATTTAAAGCCATGAGCCTGCAGTGACAGTACACATAGTCATCTCACATGACCTACTCGTAAGGAAACAGCTACCTCATCACTGTTTATTTCAGAAGATTTGATAGCGTGATTAAACTCAGCTGAAACAGTGGAAGTCAGGACTTACTGTGGTACAGGTGTATGTAGAGCACATAACAACAGAAGCAGAGAAGAGTTTACCCTGAGTGGGGAAATTAGACAGTCACACATGTTCTTCCTTTTCTTGTTTCCTGACACATGATCCCTTTTTAAACAAATTAAAAATGACATAGAAGAGATGAGATGGAGGCCTAGCACTACTATTCTACCTAATTACGTAACTACTGAGCCTCAGTGAAAACCCAAACATAAATATTCAATCACCATTCATAAAATTTCTAGAACTAATTGTTGATGTTGGCTGAATAGGAAAGGGTTCTTCCTTCCTTCCTTCCTTCTTTTCTTCCTTCCTTCCCTCCTTCCTTCCTTCCTTCCTTCATTTCTTTCTTTCTTGTATTCTTTTGTGTCTCTTGAACACTCATCTTCTATGAATTTGAAATCATGCAAGATAAAAGAATGGCTACTCTGTGAGTAGTCAAAGGACAGCATTCTAAACTACTACACAATGTCAATACTAGGCCAAGTGGACTGTGAGGGGTTTGAATCAGTATTTAAGATAGAAAATGAAGCAATGGTAGGAATAGGAAGATAAGAGAGTGTAATGGTCAATACTGACTGTATTGACAACTTGACAGAATCTAGAAGATAAGCATCTGGTTGGAGTTAGAGAACAGGACACACCTGTGAGGGGTTGTCTATATTAGGTTAACTGAGGTGGGAAGAACCAACTTAGCCATGGGCAGCAACCTCTCATGGTCATGGAGTAGTTTAAGAGGAAAACATATACTGAGTATGAGCATTTATTTCCTTCTGGTTCCTGAACTCAGTTGTAATATGAGTGGCTGTCTCCTCATACTCTTACCACCATGATATCCCTTCAGTGACAGACCATATCTCCAAAATGTGGGCAAAACAATCCTTCCTCCATTAAGTCAATTCCATTTGTTGTTTTGTAGAGGCAGCAAGGCAAGTAACTAACAAAAAGATACAGAGTGGTTATTATTGGCATTCAGACACTTGCGTCCATTTCCTTTCTGAGAATAAAGTGATCACTGACATTTGGCTTTAAATGAGTTCAGTATGCACAGGGAAACCTCTAACATCTATTTATGTTCAAGTTGTTACTTCACCTAGGTAGAATTAACTCCTAAACTGATGATTTGGTTTGTACAACAAAAGTATTTACCCCGATTTATATAAAATTGATACACAATTACAATAAGTTTGGGAAACGTCGATAGTATCTATACTAAATCAGTATTGTTATTTCTTTATACAAGACTGAATTGCTGCACAGATTAGCATAATAGTTTATCCACTATGAGATGCATGGTTGCTGGCAACAAGTGTTAGTGTAGCTGCTTAGACTTTGTATTGTCTCAAACCAAAACCCACATCACAAAAACACAAAGAAGCCTGTGGTGACAGCTGCACTCTTCCCAGATTCTACTCTTGCCATTTGTATCTGTTTTCAATGCCTCACAAAGCTAATCAGAATCTGTCTTTGTATCCTCAACAACTGAATCATCAGTCTTACCCAGTTGTGAAACATGTGAATTACAATAAGGACTGGCATGGCAAGATATGTACATTTATGCAGGAGTGGCATGAATATTTTGGGGGTAAAATTCTGATTGGATATAAATCTAGCTTCACCAAAACGAACAGGTGTCTGGTACTGTAAGTATTGCCAGGAACCCATGGGCGAAGAGCTCACAGGCTCCAGGAGTAACTACAAGTAGTTTGATAAACAATATATCAAACATCTAATAGTCAAATTTCTATCTATAGATTAATGAAGCTTTTATACCTCACCAAAGAAGTTTCTTAATGCAGTGGATGGTACTTAGTGTAAAAATTTGCAACTGGTCAAAGTACAGAGAATAAATGATTAGGAATACACAGCTACAAAAGGGCATCTGCATCACATCCCTTACCCAAGGCTCAGGGACTATCTCAGACGAGAGGGAGGAAAGGCTGTAAGAGCCAGAGGTCAGAGAGGACTAGAGAAAAATGCTATCTTCTAGATTTAGCAGAAAATCTCTGTCATAGACTCTAGTTGCCTGCATTAAGACCTGTACAAGACAAAAACTGTACACATTCTAACATGGAGTATGAAGGGTTTCATGAGCTCCCACTTAAAAATGAGGACCCATGTATGGACAATGGAGGGCTTTTGAAGGAGGAAGAGCCAGTTTTGTTTGAGTGTGGCTCCTGGTAGATCCACCACACACCACTGGATGGCCTTGTAATATACAAACAGCACATATGGGAGTCCATGGATTAGTAAGTTAAAATGTTTTCTTAAAGGACACTAAGTGGGAAAGAAGAGAGAGGTGGGGTGGATCTGGAAGGAATTAGATAGAGGAACTGGGAATTATGTGATCAAACTACTATACTTTTTGAAATTCTTGAGCAATTAATAAAAATATTTCAAATGTCCATTTGCCATCATGCTTGTTCATATCTGTCATTAGAAAACTAGTCAAACCCTGAGATCATTTAGAGCGTGTTTAAAATCACATGGAAAGACTATACAGATGTGGGCATTGAGGAGGAAGAACTGGAACTATCTGACACATCTGGGGGAATATAAAATGGTGTATCTATTTCAAGAAAGTAATTTGGTTGTTGTAAAAAATAAAATATGAACATAACTGAATTTAATAATCTTTCTTCTTCTACACAAAAGAGAGATTGAGAAATAAAACATATTAATTCTTACTAAATACTCAACATGAATGCTTATAGAAGTTTTGTTTGTAATACATAAAAACGGAAAACAGCTCAAATGTCCATTAGCAGAGGAGACTAAACTTGTGGTTTATTGTCATGAGATCCCTATTGAGAGGATGTGTTACAATGAAGTGTTGCATAATCCTTTACAGATGTAGTTAGGGAGCAAAAACAGCATTGGAGGATCTTAGCTTGTCATGACAAATGATTGAATCCAGATGAAAAGTGTACACCAATTTTTTAAAATAAAATATTGGAGAGTAAGTAGAATCATCTACTCATGGTAGAAATAGGACAATGCTACCTGATTTGGGGGGGGGGGTGTCCTTCTGTATAAATCTTTCTCTTATTGGTTAATGAATAAAACACTGTTTGGTTAGTGGCCAGGCAGGAAGGATAGGTGGGGCTACCAGAGGAGGAGAATTCTGGGAATTGTAGGAAGATAGGAGTCACCATGAAGAGCCCAAGAGAGAGGACATGCAGGGTGTTTTCCTGTAAGAGAAGACCATGTGGAAATACTTAGATTAATATCAATGGGTCAATAATTAAGACAGAGCTAGCCAATAAGAAGCCCAAACCACCTGCCAACAGTTTAATAATTAATCAAGCATCTCTGTGTTTATTTGGGTCCCAAGGGCATCCTGTACAGAGAACCTCTCGTAACACCAGATCTAAGAGGAAACATGGGAGACCATAGGCACCAAAGAACATAGAGAAATACCAAAATAGTTAACAGTGTCTTGGCTAGAAACATAAAAATGGATATATACATATCCTATACCCATCTGCTTCTTTTTATAACTTTGATTATTACCGTACCCAGAATATTAGAAATAGTTTCCTAAATTTTGTCCTATACTTTTACTTTAGTCCAATAATTCATTTCCAGTTAATAAATTTTAAGACAAAACTCATGATTTATTTTTAGCATATAGATGTCCGTGCCGAATTGTTCACGCACTATTTGTTGAAAATACCAGCCACTATTTTTTGTTACTGAAATGCTTTGACGTTTCCCACCCATATTCACAGTTATATGACGGCAATATTTTCATAGCAAAACAAAATGAAATATCAAGTTTACCTCATCCAGATTTAAAGGTCTGCATTTAAAAAAAAAAAGGAAGAAACAAAACAAAAACAAATAACAATACATTGCTCTAATTTCCTTTATAAAACTCTCAGTATCATGAACAGATCCCACTTTGGAAATCCAACTAGCAAACATCCCAGAGCAGACACATCTGTCTTATTACTTACTTAGGATATTAATGTAAGGCCCAGACCCACAGACCTCAGCACAGTAGACAATGGCTGATGAATACTGCTATTAGCTGTTGAAACAGAGCTCTATTAGATCACTGGACAACATTAAGAAAAATGTCCTTAAATTTCTTCTAGAGTCTATTATTAAAACTCAGAGTCAGAACAACACATTTTTTAATAGAGAACAAGCAAATTTATTTAATTTTGTTTGTTTCAAAGATAATTTCAATAAGCACAGCTCCTTGCACATAAAACTATTTTTGAAAATTTATAAAAGCTTCCACAAAAGCTTTTTGTGGGATGTTTATTTTGTTTTGTTTGAAGAAACTTCATAATATATAGTAATCTTCATGGTTGTGAAATTTACATTTCTCTTTTGCAAACATCTCCATGCCCAACACTTTTGGGTTGAACTTATCTGACCTTTCAGATAATCAAATGCATCTTTTTATTGAGTTCTCTGTAATGACCTATGATATTATGAAAGAGAAATTATGATAAGACTGCTTCTCATTTTCCCCTAACACATATTTTCATTTTGCTTTCTGTAGTATGAATGGAAAGACCTTGGGTTCACTGAAAGCATACACAGGAAAAAGGAAGGGTCCATCACAGCAGCATCTGTATGCCCGTTTACAGCATCTTTATCATTCCTTTTTACAATGTCATCTTATTACCAGGGCAAACTGCTTTTATTGTCCTAAGAACAATCACCACTAAACTGAGAGTCTGTCACATAGTGCCTCTGCAGACTCCATTAACCACCTCCATGGTTAAAGAGAGAAGCTCTTGGGGCAGTGCTGTGTGTGAAGAAAAGCAATGTGGACTATGAGACATGCCATGAGCTAAAGGTATCATCTCTTTAAGATGCACACAGATGCCCTTGAGCATATCCTCCGTGATTCTCTTACTGCTTTGTGTCTCAGACTTTATATTATATCCAGATATAGTCCATTCTTACACTTACTATAACAAATACAGTTTTATTAAGTTTAGCTTTTACAAAAGACAGGACTTTTTCAATTATTTTCTCTTTTCCCAACCAATTTTGTGGAAGAGTCAAAACCCAAGCCAGTTTATTCATTTTGTCTAAATAGCTAACTGCTGAACAAAATGGTGTGTTGCGAAGTACGGAAGAGAAGACAGACAGCTCCCTGATGTAATCCATTTTGTTTTTGACTTCTTCACGTGATTATCAGAATTTGCATTTTGACTTCTACATTCCACTGGTTGAATAATGCATTTTTTTTTTCATGAAGAGTCTACCTCCTACATTTTGAAAAGTGTTTTGGTGGAACCTTGTCCCTCACGAAAGCTTGATTGCTTCCCAATGACTTCTCCTGCTAGCATTGCCTTTCTCATTTATAACACACATAAACTCCATCACAGATAAGCTATGGACATTCTGCACCCTAAATTATTAATTATTCTTTATTCTTTTACTTGCTTCCTGTTGGTTTTTAAATAGGAAATACTCACTATAAGCTCATGCATTTGAACATCTCTACTAGTAGTGCCAGTTTGGAAGGTTTAAAAACTATCAGCAAATGGAGCTTTCATGGATTAAATGGTTTCCTGGTGAAAGGATTTACTTCCTCTTCACTGTTTCCTCATTCCCATTCCCAAAGCCATGCCTTTTCCACCATCTGTCTGCCTGCCTGGTCTCTCACCTAAATATTCGTCTCTGCAAATGTCACTGTAGAGCCAAAGTTTGGGGAGCTGTGACCCACATAAATGCCTGGTTACATGTGAATCAACAGCCCAAACAGAGGACCTCAATGTCATTGCCACTGGATGACAGCAGCCTTGTGGGCCTCCCCCAGAGCCCCTTCTCTATAAAATGCGTTATAGCTCTTTGTTATGCCATGAGCTTTGCTGCTAGTGTAGTGATTACCTCCAGAAGCCTTATGTTTATCTCTGTAGAGGAACACATGCGTCCATAAAGGCATGTGTCTGAACTGCTGAATAGGAAAACAAAACAAAACAAGATATTAAACAGTGTGAGCCTTAATCATGCAGCTAAGTGCAAAACATGATTGAAACTCTTTCTTTGTCATCTCATATAATTCTGATGCTTCCAAAAGAAAATAATATTCCCCGGCAGGGGTGGGGGACATCGCGGCTCCTACCTTGTACATGCTTCTCTTTGGAGGTGAGGTCGTGCAAACTCTCCATTTTTTTTTTTTTTTTTTATTTACAGAGACAGTGATTTTACATCATAGTACGCTGACCCCCGACAGCTCAGTGGGAGTGAGGAAAGGAGGAAGATAATGAAAGAAAAGGAAAAATGAGGAGATGGTTTTAAAGTGAACCCAAGATGGGGGCAAGGCCCTCAGCAGCTCTCTGCCATGTGACTTGATAGTTCCAAGGGTGGTGTGCAGGGGTGAATGACAACTGCTAATTGCTGTGGTGATTGATTCGCTTGACACAGTGCAGCTACGACCTGGGGTAAAAGACAAAACACATTTATTTCTAGAAAAGTCAAACTTAAAAATTAACATTTTTAGACCAACATCTGTGGTGTGTTTATGATGGCAGACAGAAAGTAATTAAATCACTTTTTTTTTTTTTTTGTATTTTATGGCTGACGTGTTCATAGTGTATTTTGCTCCGTGTTAAATTTTATATTTTTAAAAACAAAAATAAAGCCAGTTTTATGAAAAATTGTATACAATTTAAGATTTGGATATGTCAAAATTAGATATTTAGAACATGCCTTATAATTAATTTTATTGTCTTATAAAAAATCTCTCTTCAAGCAAATCAATACCTTTTGGATCTATATCTAGTAAAGCTGATTCATGATTCATTCACACAAGTCCTCTGGCTTTTCCTGATAATGAATAGATTACCATCCTCAAAACTTTTATGTAAGAGGATTATTAATTTTTGAATGCTATAAAAATTGATAGCGATGAGCTTATTCTCATCATCACATGTATTTCAGAGTTGAGAAAAGGAATCATGGGCACAAGAATATCAATGTGCTATTCCCTACGAAAGGTGTACCTCTCAGGTTCCACAGTTTTTTTAAGTTTTGGAAGAACTTGTGTGGTTAATGCCAAACACAGACATGCCTAAGTGATGATGCCAAATAAGCAGACACCAACATGCATGCAATATACATGCATATTTATATATCTAACATAAATTTGTATCAATAGTGCATGTTAATGCTTACATATCTTAATATATTCACATGGTTCTAAGTGTGTGCATAAATATGGGTGTCTCAAATACACAGCAATGTTTGCGGCAACCAGAAAGTGCTACCATTTCCCATGGACTTCTAATATTCTGTGTTAATATTAGTTCACTAAGTGGATATGGATAACTCAGTTGGCTATGAATAGGGGAAGGAATCTGGATCTGTATAATCCTCCTGTATCTGGCTGAGGGTGAGAGGCTGCAGAGAGCCAGGACACTAGCTGTATGTTCAGGTTCTTTCTTATAGTGGGGCATGGATGGACAAGGTTTGGAGTTAGAAGGATTTAATGCAGCAGCATTCAGTGTGGGAGCCAGTAGCTGCTCTCGTGCGGTGAATCTATTTACAGAATATGGTAGTTTCACCTCTTACAAAGCTTATTGTCTTCATTGTTTTTTCTCTCTGTTAATTAAATAAATTGTAACTTCAATATTAAGGCTGAAGTCATTAAATGTGCTGAGAACGCAAGGAAGAAGCCAGAAAGCTAATTCCTGCTAGAAAGAAGCTGGCTCAACAAGTCAAGCAGGCCCAGAGGTGTGGTCTGGGGAGTACTGGCAGTGGCAGGGGATAGAGTAAGAAGATTTGCTACTATTAATTTTAAAAAATGCAATGAGCTATTCAGCAGATTATTTTACTCAACTCTCAGTGGAGTGGTATTTTTGTTCAATGTAATTTCTATTTTACAAAGAAAATTTTAAGCTCAGAGAAATATCCACATGGTTGAAAAGCCATAAAGTTAAAAGGAAGGGTATAATTCAAACTCATACTGTTTAGGTTTATGTATATATTCCTTTTCATAATAACTCTGTTTTAATAAATATAAAGAACAATTTTATATACAAGCTCATTTTCAACATTTATGCCTTCTGGGCAACAGGATCCAAAGCTTGGGCTAGCACTGAACATGTAATACACAGGTTAGCAGGATATACTTTTCCATATGAGCCCAAAGGTGGAACATTCCTCATACCGTATGCAAAAGAGGGTGAATTAGACTTAATTGCAACAATGAAGCTAAAATATCCTAGGTTAAAATATACAGATGCATTTTCATGAGGGTGGGTTTCAGAAGGATGTTTTAGATGTTGAACCTACAGTGCCAACTGCAGAGTAGAATAGTAAAATTAGACTTTAATGAAAATTTTAAAATTCTATGCTTCAAAGGACACCATAAAAGTGGATAAAGATAGCCCTTGGAGAGAGGTATTTGAAAAGTTCTTATATTTAGAAGGTCAGAAACTGTTAAAACAACCCAATGACAGATATATAGCTAACAAAAATTTGACTGGAGAAGACATGTAGGCCAATCAGCATAAAGAACCATTAATTATCAGAGAAATACAAATAAGTCCTCACAACCACACAGGTAAATTTAACCAAGCATCACTGATAAAAAAAAATGTTGATGATTATATGGACATTCAGACCTTATTATTGCTGGTAGAACTCTAAAATGAACAGCTACTTCCAAACTGTCTGGAAACTCTTTCAGAACTTAATCATAGAATTAACATTAATCCAAAAGTTCTGCTAATTAGATACCTAAGGCAAATAAAACTTTTCCTATGGGAAAAGTTCCACTTTTTAATACATTTCCTCATGTTATAGTAACCCTCAACCATAAAATTATGTTTACTTCTATTTCATAATTTTTTTTATATTGTTATAAATTGTAATGCAAATATCTGTCTTTTCCAATTGTCTTAGAAAACCACTGTGAAAGGGTCATTCGACCCCTAAAAGGGTCATTCGAATCATAGGTTGAGAGAGACTGTTCTATAACCTTACATCTAGCAACACCAGCTTGGGTCTAAGTATTCAGACACATGGACATTCAAATCACACAGATAAATACCCATACTGTATTTATAATGTATGATCCTACTAGCATGTTAAAATTTACAAGTACAATACTTGGATATCTTATTTTCTTCTTTTTTTGTTATTTTGCTGTATTATTTTTCTTTCTTTTCCCCCTTTTTACTGAAAATAGTCTTTTCTCATACACCATATCATTATTACATGTTCCCTTGCCTCTCCTCATCCCAGTTCTGCCTCCCTTAATCCAGATCCACTTCATTTCTGTTTCTCAGAGATGACAACAGAACACAATAAAATAAAATACACCAAGATAAAAACCACCTTGTATTATCTTACTTTCTTCTTATCAATGTGTTTATGGGGATAAAATAAAAAGATTGGAATAGCTTTTATTGGTTAATATGGTGGTGTGAAGACACATGATTTAGTTAGACTGTTTTGGAGATATCTTATTGATGGAGAAGAGTTGGAAATTCATAAAGGCTTCCATCCATTTTCTTTTAGAAGTTTTAAAGACATGACTTCTTTTATTTCTGGAAATTATAATATAATTACATAATTTCCCACTTCCTGTCCTCCCTATAAACCCTCCCATTCCACTCTTATTCTCTTTCAAATTCAGGGCCTCTTTTTAAATTAATCATTTGTATATGCACACTTGTATATACATACATATTCTTAAATACATAAATATGTTCAGTCTGTATATACATACATACATACATATATATATAACTGAGATACTTAAAATCTGATCCACCAGTGGTTTGTTCAGCTGCATATTTTGAACATTTTGTATATGATAAAGCCTGCAAAGGCAAATAATGAACCTTGATGTTTATGTCTGACATCTTGGAAGACAAAGAATGGAGCCTCTGGATCTGTTAGAGCCATACTGTAACTCATTTCTGTTTGCTAGCAGGTTTGACCATGTGAATTACTGTTTTGAGACTCTCCCATATCACTGTGTCTACACTAAATTGGATTTATTGCTGTGCCACTTTTAGGAGGATATTTTCCATTATAGAAACATAACTTTCCCATGAACTCAGTAGAAAGCCTCAACAAAAATATTTTAATATTAGACAATCTAAATTTCTTAACTATAAATCCCTTTCTTACTATTTATACTAATTCTGAACTAGTATCTCAGATCCATGCCCATTCCCAGTCAAGACTCCATAGTTAAAGACCTACTTTATACCGATCTCAAGAGTTATGAATGAGATTTGACCGTCTGCATGCCATTTGAGGTATTGGCAAAGTCCTGTTGAAGTAGTATTTACTTATGTAGAAAACATTCTAAGCACTATCTGAATAATATATCTTGGCTGGAGATACCTGAATGTGTTTAATGCCATCCAGTTATACTATGTGAGAGGAACAAATACTTGCCTTATCTTTGATAACATCAACAGTTTCCAAATATAATCAAATCACTTTTATAGTTGTCAACTTGTGCAACATTTTAATGAGTCTGTTCTCACAGGCCATGCTTTCCTACTGCTTTCTCTGCAGCCAAAATTTCTTTAGTTGTGTACTTAGTTCCCATTTCATTGTCTTTTTGTCATTCTCTTCTTAGCTCTTTTTAAGTCAATTGGGTGATTAAGCTTAAACCTTTATCATTTGCATTCCCATCTATGGAATATGTAAGTAGTCTAGTAGATAGAATTTAGGCAAAGAGGCTTTAGCATACTTATGTTCGATTAAGAATTAAGAAGCTGTTTTTAACATTATGTTATAACCAACACCTTAATGCATATTTTAGTCTCTTACAAAGTTGAATTATTGAATAAGTAAATCCACAAACATTTGCCCACATCAATGGATGTCACTGTTTTTAGCATGAACTTGTTTATCAGGCAGCATTCTTCTGTCTGATGGACCACATTCTTTAGCCCTTCATATGTTAGGGATATATGCCTGGTTCATATCTATATTTGAAGAATTTCCCTAAAAGAATCCTGAAATTGGAAGTGTTAAAACTTATGAGCTAAGCCAATGATTGTACCATTTCTCTGAGAAGTGTGTCCTATGCTTTATGACTTCTAATGATTTATTCCAAATAGTAAGCTCCAGTTACACAACATTCCTGCTATTTGCAATGAAAGTACTGGCTTCATTCTTGTGAATAATTCATTTAACTGGTAAGCGCTCTGCAATTTGATATTTCCTAGTTGCCCAATGATCATACCAAATCATGGCTATGTCCAGCCAGAATTCAGTAGTGTTATCCACCTGAGTCCAGAAACTTCACTCCGTGGGTTCCGTAGGCTTCGACTTAGGACTTTGGGAGACAAAGTCGGACTGTTCTCTTCACTCTGACATTAGCCTGCTGTATTTGCTGCCAGGTTTGTTTGTACTCCCAACAGTGGCACCTCACATGGTTACAAATGAAGTAAAATGAAAATTACAGGGTCATGATACATACTGAAGAGCAAACTGTGAAGACTGGGCAGCACAGGGCAGGAACCTGGGAAATATCCTGGATATTTTCCTCAACTTTCTACGTAGGGTCAAATGTTTACTCTCTTGGAATTCTGATAGAGGTATCCTTTCCTTCAAAGAAGTTGTATTCCTCCTGATTTAATGTTGATGAACTGCCATATTTTAAAGATTTATAGTTATGATTAGAGCAGTCTAAGGGACAGTGGAACCAGGATGTATCCCTGGTGCACAAAAGGACATTGGGAGCACATTACCCATGCAGAGATACTCCCTTAGCCTAGAGGCTGTAGGGAGGGCCTATTCCCTACTCCAAATGACTTGACATATTTAGATGATCCCTCCTGGAAGGCACCACCCTATATGTCGAGTGTGGAGGAGGAATGGGATAAGAGGGTGGTTGTAGGGCATGGGAGGATGGAAGAGAGGGAGGGATGGATGGAAAGGGAACTGGGATCGATATGTAAAATAAGAAAAATAAATAAAAAATAGTTATTATTAGAAAATAAACCTCACCTGTAAACATCTAATGTTCAGTTGGAGTTAGACTTAAGCTAGATGATTATGAACACAATTTTATTTACAGAATTTTTGGCTCATTGAAACTTCAGTCTCCTATTTATTAGGATTTACTAGATTCTATTTACCCATGCGGTGGAGTTCCATCATTGAAAATCTCAAATTTCATTAATAGTACCCTAAAAAAAACCATAGTTATGGTGTTGTTGAACAAGCTGAAGTGACATAAGGTTGAAATTAAAAGTGAGAAGGAATCTCAATAACTAGAACAAGAGGATTGATAGTTTGTAAAGAAAGTTATGTCATCTGGAAGAAGGTCTTTGGTATTCTGGGGAGGTAGGATTTAACAATCCACAAGCTAAAGAAAAACTTTGTATACTTTGCTTGGGAAAAAAAAAAACTTGACTTAGGTAAGATACTAATAAGCCTTGTGTTTGTTTGCCTTTTGGATACAGAGTATCATAGTCCAGCTGTGACTTCTTGGAAGTCACTATCTGGAATAGGTTATTCTCAGACTTATATAGATCTGCCTGCCTCTGCCTCCTGAGAGCAAAGCCACATTTTTTAACTTCTTTGAACATGATGAAAATAAGTAGACAAAAATGCCCCCTCTCATCTTAAAGTATTCAGATACTTTTAAAAAAACATGTTTTTATGATTATTTGTCTTGTTTTGTTTTACATTGATTCATGAGTATTCAAGGAGTGTTAAAAGGAAAATTGTTTATCATAAATAATACTGCATCAAACAGCACAGGCTCACAACTGCTACTTTCACAAAAATGGCTAGAACATCTGAAGAATGGAAGATACTTCCTTATCCCAGTTCATGTTCTTAGTTAGATAAAGTCATGCCTAGAAAAAAAAATATGAACTGTGAATAGTGTTCTGAAGTTTCCCAAAGTTATAATGAAAGATAATATCCCAAAAATGTACCCAAAGAATTTTAGCATTTATCTTTCCATAAATACTTATGAGAAAATAGGCAGGAGTACACACAACATGGTCCATAAAGGCATGGTTGATAAACATGATGTGAGTAGTTTTGAAGGTAAGTCATCATCTTTCAATGTTTTTAGTTGATGTTGTGAAAGTGATGGGTAAGAGAGGCTATTGTTTGCTTTCTGGTGCTGTGATAAACAACATGACCAAAAAACAACTTGAAGAAGAAAGGGTTAATTAAATTTTACAGATGATAGTCCATCACCACAGGATGCCAGGGCAGGAGCTGAAGCAAGAATTCTGAGGTAGGCATCAAGACAGAGACCACTGAGGAATGATTCTTATTGGATTGCTTGCGTAATCCACCATATTCATGTACCTTTCACATAGAGAGCAGGTCTACCTGCCCAGGGATGGTACTCCTGACAGAGGGAATGGCCCTACCCCATCAATTAGCAGTAAATAAAATGCCTCATAGACATCTTCATAGACAAGTCTGGTAAAAATAGTTTATCAAATGAGAATCTTCCCAAATATGTATAGTTTTTTTGTTAAGATGCCAAAAACTGTCATGGGGACCTGTAGAGCGTTTCAGAACCACACTGCTTAATAACTCCATTCTGTGATCACAGCTACTTACCTTTGGTCTTTCACCTAGTTATTGAACAACAAGAAGCTTATCCTTAAAGGCTTTACATTTAATGACATGCACATTTGCTTATTTGTTATTATGTCTAGGCAAGACCACTAAATTTTTCACAAGAGCTGCCACAAAAAACTCCTAGAAAACCAACTAAAGACAAAATCAGAGTTTTGGACATAACAGTGGCTATTTCTTTATATAAAACACCAAAGATGTGTGTAATTAGGCTCTCCCTCCTTTCTTTGGGGGCATGCTGATACACACCATCTGAAACCCTACTGAGTTCTCCCTTTTATAGCCTGTACTGAGAATGATCTCAAAAGCCAATGCTAAGCTTATGTTGGCCTCATATATGCCAGTATTTCTCAGAGCTATCATCAGCCTGACACTGAAGTCCTGCATAGAATTGCGTATAAAAACTGTAAATAATATGTTTATCTGAAAGTGTGTGAAATTACCCTTTTAGGAATTTGGCTCCCTTAAAGATAAGAGTTTGAAAGCTTTTCATCTTACATTTTTTGAGATATGTAAAAATTTGAAAAAGAGAGGTTGTAGGAAAAGAAATTGATAGAACCTAAATTTTTATTCTATCACTATGTCCCTAGGCATAATACAGCACATGAGGGAGACATTGCATGCTTTATTTCAAGTAACCATAGAGGAGGACCTTATATTTAAACCCTTGTGAGCACTGTGTCATCAGACACGGCCATATTGTGCTATTTATGACTAGGGAAAGAAAATGTTAAAGACTTCAAGACAGCCCACATCTTTTCTCATGAACACCAAGTGTTCCATGGATGGCTTCAGGAGAGTTCTGCTTTCAATACCATTCAGCAATCTTCCAGGGGAGGAGACATAACCAACCCAAGTCCAAGAAAGTGAAGATGTAGCAAAAGCTGCACTGACTCTGATGACGTTCCGGACATGCATTGCTTTAGCTCAATTGAATTAGTCAACACATTACTAAGCGGTCTCCAGTGTCACAAGAGCATAAAATGCCAGCTCTGTGGATGGGTAGATACTGCAATAAAACAAGAAGGAAATAAAGCTAAACAACACAGTCGGCTATCACAAATCAAGAGTGGAGGGGGGGGGGAGTACCATATTACTTTAGGCTATCTTAACCTCAGAGGTCTAGTGAGTGATACAATCTGGGAAACTGGTATTACAAAAGAGACACAGATAAAAACACATCTGAGAATCTTCTAATCTTCTAAAAAATACTTTAAATATTAGAAAAGGTTTGATGTTCACATGACAGGAAAAAAAATGACTTAATGCTCAGAAGTTGTTCTGCTAAACCCCTTTAGAACACTAAAACTATAAATGCTTTCGTCAGCACCATCTTTCTATGTTCAGATCTACCAAATAGAGTTCTCCCCTAACAAAGTACCTGTAGGTCACCAAGACTGATGCATACCCATACTGGGATCATCTATAATGGCATCCAGTACCTTCATCAGACTGAGTGAGTCTTCAACATCAGTTCACTTATCAAATTTCCCTTGATACCCTTTAGGGATCCAAGGAAGCCCTGGATGAATGTGTAACAGGAAGACAATGTTCTGAGTGAATATGAATTATTTACAAGTACCATTTTTTCCAGACACATAGGTATTGGCAACTCCTTCCTCTAGTTGATGTGGGAATGTACAGACATCCCATCTATTTATAGCCTGCAACTTCTCTACAAAGACCTCTCACCTCTCCTAGCTAACCCTCCTCCTATGTTGTATAAAATAAATGTACAGGAGTTATAGCTGATGTACTCTATCAAAGTGAGCCTATCTCACCAGATCCCTTTTGGAGCTTTTTGGAGCTATGTCTATGTGTTTTTTCTTTTATTCATTTTTGATGTTGTTGTTGTTGCTGTTGCTCCAGTTAAGTTTCCCAAATTAAGCCATGGATGATACAACAGTGCCCTATAAGTGGGCTCCTGAATTATAAACGTAGAAGGTAAACAGTGAACAGGGAAAAACTCCTAGTATTGACATATGATGTCCTTTTCCCTTGCTCACACTTGTCTACTTTCCTTTGCACTTGAATTTTTTCTGTCTTGTGCAGCTGTTGATGTCTCTTAACATAGTGTTAATTCCACATTTTCTTCCTTTTCTCTGGTGCTAATTCTATTTTGTGTATTCTGGTATACTCACAGGCAACATTAAGGACCCAATTAGCATATCCATTCTCTAAAAACATCATGAGTAAGAATTTATTGTATTGGATTTTACAAATTTTAATACCTCTTTTCTCTCTTGCTTATTTGTTGGCCCATGATTACTCAGGACACACAATCCAAAAGGGCAGGAAACACGACTCTCTTATGTAAGGACTAAGGTTTTTCCACTCACCGCTGGTCTTGTCCCGCCACCACGCCAGCCCCAAACAACACACAGAGACTCTGTATTTGATATTATGCTGTTGGCCAGTTACTTAACTTCTCTAATTGTTACAACAAATAATCAGAGTTGTAGTGTCTAAAACAACACTAATATGTATGTTTTCATATATAAAGAAGACAGAAATCAGATGGGTATTGGTGGCACACCCCTTTATTCCTAGTTCTTAAGAGGCAGAGGCAGGAGGATCTCTCTGAGTTCAAGGCCAGCCTGGTCTACAGAGTGAGTTCCAGGACAGACTCCAAAGCAATACAGAGAAACACTGTCTTGAAAAAAAAAAAAAAAGACAGAAATCAAATGTGAGCTTCACTGTGCTGAATTCAAGTTAGTAGCAAGGTGGCATTCCTTCTAGAAGCTCTATGTGGGAATCCAATTCCTTGTTTCCAGTCTGTAGAGGCTTGGGGAATATTTCAAAGTGAACAGCAGAGCCAGAGTTCTCAGTGGACAAAGATCTTGTTGCACAATTCTGATGACTTGAATTAAACCCCCAGAGGTCACATGATTGAAGGAGTCAACTCTGTCAGTAATGAACTCCCTCTGATGTCCACATGTACACTGTGGGATCCACTTGTCTACACATACACATACAACAGTATTTTTAAGTCAGCTACATAATTCCCTGCCTAATTATGAGCCAGCTCTTTACATTTGAACTATTTCCAGGATAATCTACATTAGCATGCCTTACTTTGAACCCTTCATTCACACACACCTGCACAGTGAGCATGGTGGCATTGTTCTTTGTTGCTTATGGCAACTGAGATTTGGACTTTGGTCCATGTATCATTCTGATATATTTGAAATGAAGTTTAGAATTCTGAAGGTGACATAATGCTATTCAGAAATAGTATTTTTGAAGTAATACCCATGATGGGAGATGTCATTCTGTAAATATGTTTCTCATACTTGTTAATGAATAAAACAATATTGGCCAATAGGAAAGCAAGATAGGCGGGACTAGGAGACAAGGAGGATTCGAGGAAGTAGGAAGGAGGAGTCAGCAAGTAGAGATCAGGGAGAACAGAGGTCCGAGTCCACTTTCCGGTAAGATGAGACCACGTGGAAATACTTAGAATAATAGAAATGGGTTAATAATTAAGACAGAGCTAGCCAATAAGAAACTAGTAACTGGCCAACAACATTATATCTAATACAGAGTCTCTGTGTATTATTTGGGGCGGCAGAGGGAAAAACCTTATTCCTTACATACCCATGCATATAGTCTTCTGTCATTTTACTTACAGGTAGTTTCTCCTATTCACCCTAACATTTTCAGGCGTGCTTTCTAGATTCAGCTTAGGAAGTTGGATCACTCATCAGCTTTACTCAGACTTTAAGATTCATGCACCCTCCACTGAACCCTATGTTACATGTGTTTTATTCCTGTTTCTGTGACTTTTCTGGAAGTTACTTGATTACTAAAGAAGAGCTCAACTGACTGGCTTATGACCATTACTAAGAATATCTTCACTGACAGCAAAAACTGAAGAAGTCATGTTCTAGAAAAGGCAGCGTTCCTAAGCTATACGCCATCCTTCTTCTTCAGTATCATGTTCAAGTCCTGATTTGGAAGTAAAAGTAAACGTCATCATTTGTTCTTCCTCAGCAATTACACGATAAATACACAAGGTCCCAGTACTCAGAAACAGAAAGAAAATATGATTTACCCTCTATCTGTTCCATAAGTGAATGCATATTAATAAATGCATAAATAGACAAATCCAAAGAGGTCAAAGTTAGAAGCAGGCCTGGAAAAATGGGGTAAAATCTTTCCCCTTCAGAATTTACACCACAAAAACATTGTGCCCTATGCATGCCCTTCAGCATCACAGTTGAGAACCAGAGACAAGTCAGAGGACAAGCTGGATCAACTCATTTCATAGAAGGAAAATGCTGAGCTCTCTACTGTATCCCCCTCACTGCACGCTGGACATTTTCTCAATGGCACTGCAGGTAGAAGAAGCTGAGTGACAAGACTCATCAGGAATCCAGAATACTGAACATAGGAGCATGGCATCAACAGCCTGTGAAAGACTAAAGGACCATGGTCTACCCCTTGGCTCCACTCAAGAGAACACAAAGAAAATGAGAGGAGACCTAATAGACTAAGTGGCAGCTAATGAGATTAAAGGCAAGGCGTGCCTTGGTTAGCCTCCCCTTTCTGCCCATCTCTTTCTAGAGAGAAGGAAAAGCCCTCCATTTTGAGAGAAAATAATCATTCTCAAAAGGACATTCATGCTCTCATAATGACTTCTGAGCATCCTATAATCCCTGATGTCACTCGACATTTATGAAAGACACCTATGTTGCATCATGCTCTTTCCTCCAGAAGCCATCTTAAAAATGATGAGACTGTCTCCTCCCTATTGTATCTAAAACTGCTGGGAGTTACAGGTGGAAATAAATTGTATTATCTTTTCATTCCTTGGGTGAATAAATTGTCAGTTCTAGTTTTCTATCTCAACTCCCTCTTGTGTGGCACTCATTTCATTTGGCTGAGAATGTGGTTTTACCATTTCTGTGCATTATTATACTCTAAAGTCTTCTTTGTGCTCAAGAATTTCTTTTCTGAATTGAATTTGGTACTTAGAGCCCCACAGAAAGCAAATGCATCTGCACTCCATGGATTTCTCCCTATGTAGGCAGAAGATGTATGGGTTATTTAATCCAATTTCTATGCCCAGAAAAATAGACTACCATCTTCCATTTCCTCCACAATGGGGGGGGGGGCGGATATCTGATTTATCTTTGGCTTTTTGCACTAAACAGTAAGGTTTCAAGGAAAAATCTTTTATTCTGAAAAATGCTTATCTTTTGCTAAAGAATTTGTTTTTTTATAAAAGCCATTCTAAAAAATGTCAGACTTCAAAAGTGGCTTTACTGCTGACCAGGTTAAGCAATTATATAAAAATGGTTTCCATGGAGGCTACTGGCTTAATACAAAGAATCACTGGAGGGTATTTGAGATTAGAAAGTTAGGGCAGCCTTTCTGTAAGACTTGGTCCTTTTCTAACTAAACCTTTGCATCTTTCTAAAAGATCTTGAAGTATTACCTATAGAAAAAACAGTACATATTTCCTGTAAAAAATTGCAAAAATGAATGGTCATAAATCCTCAAAAAAAGGTGATTCAATTATCATGACACACACACACACACACACACACACACACACACACACACACACACACATATATATATATATATATATATATATATATATATTCGTTGAAAATTTCTCCTCAGATATTACATGGTTAGGTTAAAGTAGCTAGCTCATTTTTCTTCATGCAAATGTTTCAAAGGTTATGTATTCAGATGCCATGTGGGTCAGTTACGTCTCTTGATTCTATAGTTACAAACAACTTTGTCTGAATTAAATAGTATATAAAGTACCCTTATTAGTTATTTATCTCACTTTTGTGCCAAATTACTTGATAAAGGCAAGGGAGAGAAGTTTATCTTCATCACAGTTGAATGGATAGAGTGCATCGTGGCAAGGGAATCATGTCAGCAGGAGAATGAGGCAGCTGAGTCACTCTCAGGAAGCAGAAGAAGATGTACACTGGTGCACAGCTCAGTTCCTGCTCTGCTCTTTTTCATTTGTTCCTGGAGATTAGCCTTCTTCAGTTAAACTTTCTGGAAAAGTCTCTCAATGACATACCCAGAGGTGTGTCTTCTAGGTCATTATAAATCTGATTAAAATAGCAATGATGGTTAATCATCACAGAAATACTGGGGAGGGGGGCAGACATTGTTTATTGATAGAAATTAAGTAAGTGTATTTGTATGTGTGAAGAAACCACTGAAATTGTGCTGAAATTTTTCAACAAAGATGGTCTTAATCATTCTGGTCGTCTGCATAGCTGTACGTCAAGTAGCTAACTTCCTGATAACAAGTTTATACAACTTGCATTTATCAGCTCATCCTCATTTCAGAGAGAAGAGAAACGGGTGGGCTTTTCCTCACATTTACTCTTTATTCTTAAAGGTAATAAAGTTATCATTTTGTCTCTTCAAAACCCTAAAAAAAAACCTAACGTTTTTTTGTTGTTGTTTATTTTTCAAGTTGGGGTTACTCTGCATACCCCTGGCTGTCGTAAACTCACAGTATAGATCAGGCTGGTCTTGAACTCAGAAATCTGCCTGCCTCTTCCTCCCCTGGGATGAGACTATAGGATGCACCACCACCCCTCAGGCCTAACATATTTTTTAATAATTAACTATTCTATGTTTGGTGAGTTTTGCTTTTGTTTTTAATTTCTGATTATTTTTTTCGAACATCATTAAACAACCATTGTGATTTTTCTCCCTGTCTTTGGACTACAAAACCCAAATGCAGAGGCATGAAATGAACTCACATAGAACATACTCTTTGCTGTTTATTTGTTTGATGCTGTTTTCATGTGTCCCTGGCTGACTTTGAACTTACTATATAGCTGAAGACATGGATGAACTTCTCATCCTCCTGTGTAGGATTGCAGGCATGTTGTGAATCTTTACACTTGACTGGTAATTTTTAAAAATGCTGAGGGATGACCAAACTCATTTTCTTTGAAAATAATAATAATTAGAGGGATTTATCCATTAATATCATGTCATGTGGTTCTATTTTGATTAAGAAAATATCTGATTATCTGAGCATTTCTTTTTGAGTTTATAATTATAACATTTTTAAACTCTGGATGGTAGCTATACAATGATATAGACTATAAAAGTTGATGTCTTGTATTACATATTGGTAATAAAACTTTAGGAAAAGAAAACATGCATATGTAAGATAAAGACCATGAAAAGAACACAAGAAAATAGACTAGGTCCTGAATCTTTGGCTTCAAAGATGCTCCTCTTAGAGTGATATGCCTAGAAATACTTTAGTTGGAGTTGAGAAGTTCATCCTGATTTGCACGCAGAAATAGATTCCTTATGTTTAAATTCAAGAGAGAATATAATTATAATTGAAAAATAAAGATAATTAAAAACAAATTTTTTAATAACGGAGAGAATGCAGGCACAATTCAACTGAATTCATATATTGTGACTAATCAGCTGTTACTGCACCCCACAACAGATCAGAGATGAAGGAGTAAGAATATGACATAGAATCAAGTATTTGAAGGAACACGGGAGTAGTTGACCAAGCTCTCTGCAGTTACAATCACATCAAATACATAATAAAAATGGGTGACACTATAAAAATACACTGTACTCTTTCTTACTTGAACATGTTTAAACAACAGCTATAAAAACCCCATCATTGTAGTATATATATGATTTGTTTGGGGAAAATCTTAACTATTTTATAGGCTTTATTACTTTGATTTGCACAAATACCATCCTAGGACATAAATATTCTTGTTATGTCTTAACAAATTATTAATTTGATAACTTTTATGGAGGGGAATAGTCACAGTTATGACAAAATTTACTAAAAACTATCAGTGGAAAGTTTCTTTTCTTCTGATTTCCTTTACCTCTATCATAATTACACACCTTTCTGTTAGTACCAGAACATACCCTACTATAGCTTTGCAGCAGCATTACAGATTGCCTTTTTACTGAAGTAGCATAGTGTATCTTCTCATATGATTCCCAACAGCTTGGTTTTATTAAGTATCTTTTAAATCCTCATTCAACAGTATCATTTTAAAGCAACTTCTAAATGTAGTGTCTTCTTGAACATGTATTACCTCCTTTATTATGTAATATTTTGTAGATATTTAAGTGAAAACACAGTTGTTTAATAAGATCCATTGAATTTTACATCTAAGGTAATCAGTAAGGACACTGTCCTGCATTATCGAGATTACCAAAAATGCAGGCAATCTCTTAGTACTTACCCCTTGATTGAGATAAATACAAATGATATATTAAAAATTAAAGTGCTTCTTTTCTTGCCAATTGACTCAATATTTTCTCAGAATATCATTTCAAACATTTTCTTCTCTGTGTTGATTTTTCTTAATTTATTTTCCTAAATGTTGAACAAAATTAATTGCATATTTATCTCTAATGTTCTGTCTTGGCACTACTTAGGACTGATGTCTGCTTCTTGCTGAAGATATTTTTCTGGGACTCCTCTACATATTTTACTTACTATAAGTGTTAATATCAACATCATTTTGTCATAAGCCTATATCATCTTTTGCTCTTGTCACAGCTCACTTTTCTTAAGTTTGGTGGAATTTCGTATTTTTTGACTTTGGATCGTTTCTTTATTTTGTCACGTTGCTTAGATGAGCTTTCATTTTTAGTGGACACGTGATACTATAATTGCATACTTATGGGATATAGTGTGATGAGTTAATGCATTTATAACATGAAGTGATCTGACTAAATTTGATATGTGTTTTAGTTCTTTAGTTTTCTTATAATCATTTATCAACAAAACCTTCTTGACAGGAACCCTTTGGTGCCAAAGGGAAGTGTGTTAGGCAAAGAGATCCAAAGTAAGTGCCCTGAGACAGAATTCTGAGGAGCATATCCACAAGTTCTTAGCTCTTATAATAACCACAGCTGGCTGCAATGCCCAGCAAGTTGAACCTGTCTAATAGCTGTAATTTTACCCTATATTTTTCTGTCTGTTTGAGGTGCTATTGTTATTTTCTTTCAGCGAATCAGCTATTACCTAATTGGGTGCTCAGCTGCTGCTGGTTCAATATCTCATATGCCTGAAACACCTTTTTTATCACATTCCACCTGCAGTATTGCTCTATAATTCACTTGGTCCAATTGTTAGAGTCATATGAACATTTAGAAAATCTTACAAACTACGTAAAATCTGATTTAATAGCAAACACAATCATCTTGTGAACTTAATGTATTCTGATGGATTCTGTCTCAATACATTATATTACTTAGCAAATACATTTAAATTCTTAAAACGTTTGTTTAAAATGACATCTTTAATGTGGGGGAAGCTGGCGTTTGAGTGATAGCAAGATCTGAGCAATGAAAACACTCCTATAAGAGGAAGGCACTTGAAGCACTTTAATGCTTTGAAATAATAATGTTATAGTGTTTTCATGTATATTTATGTGATAGTTATATATTTGTGTGAAAATATACTGAAAACTATAATTTTAAGACAAATGCTTAATACTTACAAATCATTTTAATTTATTACACATGCAAATTTTATACTTGTCAAAAAAATAAACAGTGATGTTATAAGCCATTCATTGCAATCCTGTTTGCCCTTTGACTGCATGGAACGTGGAAACATAGGTTGGCTTGTTTTAAGGTAGTGCATGTGACATATTTTAGTTAGTAAATTCTTTCTATTTTATGTATAATCTAAAATGTTTAGACTAGTTATACTGTGTTGGTTTATATAATTGCACAATGTATAACACCAAATATGGGCTATGGTCTTAGGAAGTTTCCATACCATGATTTTTGAAAACCATTTAAACAGATACATGCCCATTGTCTATGGAGATAACAAGTTCACCTAAGATCATTAATTCTGAGAGTTTGGCAACCAGCCATCTGCATGTGTGGAATGAAGCCAACTTCTTCATCAAAGAAAAGGACTATTTGTCTTGAAGTTGATATAACTAGAGAATAGTGTTGCATATGTTTTCTCTGGACTGAATATATAGAGAAAAACCGAATATAACTAGACTTTTTCTTACAATGTGAAATACTGGCAGAAAATATTCAGGCATTGAAAGTGTGGCCAGGGAAGCAGTTACTTTTAACCCACACCTCCATTTGTCTGAGTAGAGTGTCATCATCTTTCTAAGTTTCCCTTTACTTTTGGTCTTGCTCTGTATCACAGTAGTGCAGAGGACTATGTTCTAAGACTGGGAAAAACAAGCACATCCGTAGCTCAGGATGGGGACATGATGCTCCTCCTGAGTTTCAGGAGATAGGGAAGCTTTTCACGGTTTGCAATCAATCAAGGTTGCATCTGCAGCAAGGACACAGTTGTATTTGAACAAGTGTCTAAAGACCATATAACCACCAACATAATAATATCATATGCTAATTTAGTAACCTTATAAAAGTCCCCTTCTTGCCAACAGCCATAAGATACAATCACTGCGATTTTCCATTCACAGATTTGGCGGTACTGACATTTGAGTCATGGCTAGATGCAGATGTAGTGCTACTCTGTACACAGAGGATTTTCAAACCAGATGCCAACAGATTTCTTCTATGTCCTTTGCAGTCAATAAAACCCTTAAATCTCAGAGTAGACAGTGCCTATAGAGCACATCTGCTCCCTGCTGAAAGCAGGTGGTGCAGTTCAGTCCAACACTTCCTATAAAGAGTATCGTAGGAGGCCTTTCCTCCTTAGAGTAATCAGCTTGAGATTCACTACGTTCTCACATGTAATGCGTGATGTTTGTTTTGAGCAAATGTCTAGGATTTATAAGCAGTAATCTGCTTAAGCATTCCCTTTTCCAATATCTTTGAATCTTTCAAAATGTGGTCTTCTTTGACTGGTGATTTGTCACTATGGTCCTCTTTGTCTGGTTTTACTAATTGATTTATCTACTGAGAATGAGCCACATTCATCCCATGTGCTCACTTTATTGGACAAAGTAATCTGCATTGTGTTCAGCTTCCTTTAAGAGTCAGAAGATGTTTTCAACAGAAAATCAACTTATTTGCAGATGAACCTGACTTTAAGTTGATCAGTTTTTTGATAGGTTATATTTTTATGACTAATAAACAGAGCTAGTGTGATATTACTTGAAAAACAAAGAATATTGTGGCTTTATAAGATGTCACTAAACTCCATGTCACCATTACACTTTTTTTTAATTTAAAATTGAAACAAGCTTGTTTTACTTGTCAATCTTAGTTCCCACACCCTCCTTTCCTCCCTCCCCTGTTCCCCCTACCAACCCCCATCCCATCCTATTTCTGCTCAGCAGGGTGAGGCCTTCCATGGAGAGTCTTCAAAGTCTTGTCATATTATTTGCACCATTACACTTTTGAAATTGTCCCACCACACACATCAGAGTCCAGTTTTCTTGACATTAGTGGTCCACAATCAAGCCTGTCTCTCTATCCCCTTTTTGCAGATATTCCTAGTGTCTTTTGTAACATTTCCCAGGCAGGGGTTTACCTGATTTGTGTTACTGCTATCTTCCTATGTTGCTGGGGTTCTCTGGGTTATCATGTTCACATAAATTCATTTATGCATGGACACAGTGAAGAAATGTTTTACCTTATTTCTATAAGCAATGGAACACAGAAAGAATTACTGAGTTAACTTTCAGATGTACAACTCTCATAACAAAAGTGCTATTTTCTTGTGGGCCAAACAGGTTTCTGTGAAGACCATTTACTATTTTTCCACTATATGAAATGGCTTTTCTCTAGGCTGTTGTGATAGATGAATAAAATAGTTGCTAAGTATTTAATTCTATAAAATTTATCAGACTGGCTTACTACAGAAACAGATATCACAAATTCTGAAAAGGACACAAAACTTAGCTTCAATTTTCTGAATATTTCAGAAGAATCATTTTTCATACCAGATCTTATACTGTTGAACTCTGACTGAGATGTAATGTTTAATTTAAAAACTAATTCAACATTATTTTTTAAAAATCTGGTTACTATAAAATAGGCCAAAGGCTGCAAGAAATTCATACTGTGAGCTAATATTCCAAGAGCAAAGGTCCCAACAGAACATAGAAATTGCATTTAGCATCTTTTTCTCAAGAGTATATAACTTCTGGCTTTAGATCAATTTCAACATACTAAGTAGCAGGTAATTACATATTACTCATTACATTTAAACTGAGTTTCAAAAGTTTGGATGTTGTATTATTTTATAAGACCAAACCATAACAATTTACACTTAAAGGGAACATAGAGTTTAAGAAATACTTTTCCTAATGTCTTTCCAATGATGATCTGAAGAAGATTATCATCATTGCCTACTGTGTTATGCATGCTAAAACCTGGCTGAATACCACTCAGTGCTCCTGTTTAGCATGTAGTTACTTTGGGATACATTTGGAAAGGTAAAATCTATTGTGAATCACAACCTGCTATGAAGAAGAAACATTTTCAATTACCAGTACTCTGACAGGACAGATTATTAGAAATGATTCTTGGTCTTTTTGGATGAGCATGGGATTATAAGGTAAAACATAACAGATGCCCCTCTGAGCAGAGTAGAAGCTAAATACATCTCTTAAGTAAGTGAAAGGGCTAAATGTTATTGCATAAGTTGAGGTATTAATTAAGATTGAGATATGTATTGAATACATGACTTAATTTTTTATTACTTCCACTTAATTCTTTTTTTTTTAGAAATGTGTTATCTCTCTGAGAATGTGTGGATTTCTTAAAAAAAAAGACAAATGGAAACATTGCTTTTTTTCTCTGTCATGCAATAAAGTGTTTTGGCACTATCTGGTATGATGTGTACTTGGTGACATCTAACTTACCATAGAGATTTGAAGTCTATTGATCAGAGATCAATCCTTACATTAATTGAGTGGTATCCTCTAGGTAAATGAGATGTACTAGGAAAAAAAATACCTGAAATTCTTCAATATCTGTTCCTACTGAGATGAATTAAGATGTAATTACACTAGAATTCTGAGATTTTCTCCTATATGTCACTTCTGTGGGGGAGGGGCAGGAAGAGGATAAAATCTGACAGATTAGTTTGCCAAGGGTGGCAATCGAGGTGCTTGCTGCACAACTGGAAGAAAGCAAAGGAAAAGAACAAATTAAGAAACGGAGCCGACCTTGTCAAATTAGTAAAATGACAGAACTGAGGAGTAGTTCCTACAGATGAAGATGATAAACATTGTGTGATACTATTATCTAATGTATGGGTTCTTCAAAGCCAAGAGCTCCGGTAGAATGGACAGGTGAACAGAATTATCAAAGGGTGAGCGTTTCCCAGCTTTGGCACCTGGAAAAGAGGACATTCTCACTGGTATTGTTGGTAGAGAAGAGCTCTGTGCAACCATTTCAGGAACTTTAGTGAAAGGGTCCAACAGAACGCTGTGGAAGTCAATGAAAAGTAGGTTTCTTGTCCTGTTATTGTTGTTGTTCAGGACAATGCAACAAAGCAAATACGAGGTTTGTGCAACACTATCCTTCAAGAAGCTGGTAAGCTGCAGAACGCTGGTACAATGTAGATGGCAAGAGGATGTAAAAATGCAATATCTGCTGACTTCTGAAGATCCTGTTGTTTCTCTCTGGACTATGGAATCCTGATTGTAAGTCAGTGACACGTGGGTATCTAGGTTTCTACATATTGGTGCAAAAAAGCAGAAGAGAAACGACTAGGGAGCCAGACTACACACTTAAGTCTTCTGACAACTCTGATTTTCATGAGAGTGTGTAAAAGAAACAGCTGAGCTCTCCCTGACCATTGTTTCTGGCCTTAGAGCCGACAATGTGCTACGAGGAAATATTACTCGTCCTAATTTACAAGATTACAAGATGCACACAGTAAATACTATTAATACTTTATCATTTAAAATCTAGCTGTGATTAAACATTCTGAGTTACATTACCTTCATTGTGAGGTCTATGCTGTTAATGAACAATTTAACTCCAGTAGTACAGACACTGAGATCGACAATTAATAAATGGGACCTCCTCAAACTGAGAAGCTTCTATAAGGCAAAGGACACAGTCGACATACCAAATGGCAGCCCACAGAGTGGGAAAAGATCTTCACTAATCCCACATCTGACAGAGGGCTGATATCTAAAATATACACAGAACTCAAGAAATTAGTCACCAAAACACCAAGTAACCCTATTAAAAAGTAGGGGTACAGACCTGAATAGAGAATTCTCAATAGAGGAATGCACAATGGCTGAAACACACTTAAAGTGCTGAACATCCTTAGCCATCAGGGAAATGCAAATCAAAACAACTCTGAGATACTATCTTACTCCTGTCAGAATAGCTAAATTAGAAACACCAATGACAGTTTATGCCAGAGAGGATGTGGAGGAAGGGGAACACTCCTCCACTGCTGGTGGGAGGGCAAACTTGTACAGCCATTTTGGAGATCAGTATAGTGGTTCCTCAGGAAAATGGCAATCAGTCTACCATAGGACCCGGTAATCCCGCTATTAGGCATATACCCAAATGATCCACATACATGCAACAAAGGCATCTGTAGCTGACGGAAACAGAAGCAGACACCCACAACTAAACACTGAGCTGAACTCTTGGAATATAGTTGCACAGAGAGAGGAGTGATGAGAAAATGGTTGAAGACCAGGCAGAAACCCACAGAGACAGCTGACCTGAACAAGGGGGAGAGCATGGATCCAGACTGATAGCTGGGAAACCGGCATTATACCTACTCAGACCCCCTGAACATGGGTCTCAGTTAGAAGGCCTGAGCAGTCTAAGGGACCTCTGACAATGGAACCAGGATGTATCCCTGTTGCACAAAAGGACTTTGGGAGCACATTCCCATGAAGGGATATTCCCTTAGTCTAGAGTCAGAAAGGAGGGCCTAGTCTCTACTCCAAAATACTTGACAAATTTTGATGATCCCTCCTGGAAGGCCTCATCCTCCCTGTGGAGTTTGGGGGGGGTGTAATTAAAAGGGAGGGGGGTCGGTGGGCATGGGAGGGGGGAGAGAGAGGGAACTGGGATCAATATGTGAAATAAGACACACACACAAAAAAAGATTCAGGCCTTTCAAGATCTTTGATGCTGAAATTGTTGCTTCAAGGACTTTGAGAAATAAGTTTCTAAAATGCATGGAACAGTGAAAGCTTGTCAGGGTAACCCCAAAGCACCAAGACAGAAACTAGAATGATCAGATGGCTAAAGCCTGAGGCAAAGCTTGCAGTCATGCCCTCTCTTTTATCTGATCTGATTTTATATCTATGAAACTGGAAATTTACCAAGATATGCTGAATTTTGAATATGCAAAGAGAAAATGACAGGGACCTTATACAACCTGTTTTCCAAAACTCTCTTTACGTATCTATCATCTGATTTCCTCAGTAAGTGCTGTACAATCCATGTTCTTAACCTTCTCTTGTTGAATTAGAGTTTTAGTTTTATAAATTTCTTAAACATAAATTCTCCACTTCTTCTTTTCAGGTACCCTCCCAAAGTGTTAATCTTAGCACTGGCCTTTGTAGCCAATGATGATTGAGATTTTCTTGATACTGGGGCATACTATGCAATTCATTTCTGTTCCCATCTGATATGCCCAGAGAAAAACTGACACTCTTTCTGTGGTAGTTTGAAAGTGAACGGCCTTCACAGGCTCATAGATTTGAATGCTCAGTCGCCAGGGAGTGGCTCTATTTGAATGGTTGAGGAAGAATAACCTTGTTGAAGGAAGAGTATCTCCATGGGTTGCCTTTGAGGTTTCAGAAGGCCAAGACAAGCAGAGTGTCTTTTTCTTTCCTTCTGCCTGCAAATCCCAATGTAGAACTCCCAGCTAGTTCTCTAGTACCATGTCTGCCTACCTGATTCCACACTCTCCACTAAGATGATTATGAACAAATCCTTTGAAACTACAATCTATAAGCAAGCCCCATAAGAGTTGTCATGGTAATGATGTCATGTCTCTTAACAGCAATAGAACACTGACTAAGATACTTTATAACATTGATTAGATTTCCATCCTTTATATTATGTCATCTCTCATTTATACCCTGATATCAGATAGGGTTTAGCATCAGAGATGCCATTTTGTCTCAGTCCACTGATGAGTTACTTACAAGATAGGATGGGTATCAATTCCTCTGAAGGACAAACCCATCCATGGAAGATGGAACCTATTGTCTTTCAAATTCAGAGCTTTACACAAGTATTCTCCTTGTTCTTATTTGGAAATACTCTGTTCTCAGTCAACGGGACCTGACCAGATAGCCTCAAGGTTGCTCTCATCCTACACTCTATGAAGCTCACTTCTGTAATTCTCATCTATACTGTATTATCTTCCCATCTGAGTACAGTATGGAAGATTTATTAAAATCTGCCCAGTACATGGTTAGGTTCTCCCAGCAGGTTCTCTTTCAATATGTCAGAGATGTCTTGCCATTTTAGGCAAGATGGGAAAAAGAAGACACTAGAAAAGTAAGACGTTGAGGAAGAGATGGTAATAGAAGGGAAAGTAGAAGAGATGGGAGGACATAAGAATGCAAAACGGAAGGACAAAGAGAAAAAAAGAAGGAGGAATGGATGGAAGGGAAAGGGTAGAGGAAGAAAGAAGGAAGAAAAAGGGAAGAAGAAAATCAGAACAGGGGTGAGTTTTATTCTAATTTAAAAATAAAGTATGTATATATTATCATCTGTTTTGTAGTTTAATGTATACCACCGAGTTTAAAGCAGAAAGGCAGCGAGTTGCAATGTCTATCATACCACCCAACTCTCCTTTTACTCTAGCAATAGGAATTTTAAAGTGAACATAACATTTCCCTTCTCTTGGTGAACTTCAATTCTTTCACAGAAAGCTTTGACATGGATGCCCATTTCATGGATATGACTAAGATATCAGGAGGTTTACAAGCTCATATGAGACTACAACTTGATCAATGGATTTGAAAGATATAGAACAGAAACTACACTTATAATTCACTTTCATGTATATATTTTTGCATGAGTTAATCTAAAATAATTAAAATAATCTACATGATTTTTAGATTATTGCTTTGAATTTGGGCAATTGGCTAGAATACCAGATTTTAGTAGACAAGTAGCACAATGAAAAGTAAAATCTGATCATTATTTAATGAATTTGAGGAATTCAGATATTATTATCCAATATTGCACCCTGTGCTCTAGGGAGAAACTCCTGAAACTCAAATCTATTAGAGAGAAGTCAAGGAAATGGCTTTACAATCAGAGACTATAGATCAAATCCCTCTTTATTGGTGCTGAGTAATACAGGGTGAATTGTTTAACTCTTAAAAAGCTTTATCTGTGCAATGAAACAAATATAAATATGTTCTTATTATTAATGTTAAAAGTAATGTCTAAGTACTTTGGGTAGGCTCTGTCAGTGAAATATCTTCCAACCCAGCTTTTAAAAAAAATACAAAACACAAGAAACTCACACTAAAAATACAAAAAACAATAGAAATGAAAATTCAGAAACTACAATATACAACCAAAATCCAGTAAGATAAAAAAAAAATATGGCCAAATAAAGCAATATGAGGCAAAAAGTCTACAAAAATACCATTGAGTTTATCTTATGTTGGGCATCAGGCCTACCCTTAAGTGTGGTTAATAAACCCATTGAGACTCATTAGATATAACAAATTTTTCCTTTGCAAGTGATTGTCAGTTACAGAAAGTTTCCTGGTCTCTTAGTGCTGGAAACTGTCTGTCTTGAACCTAAGCCCTGTCCCTGGTGCCAGTTCTACTATATCTGGAAAACACTGTTTCTTAGGGGAATCTTTTCCATCTAACTCCTACAATCTTTGTACCTCCTGGAAAGAACTTTTATTAGTAAGAAATGTTTTGCAATTTCTGAAAGCTGGAAGTAAGGAAATGGGTTCTCTTATAATATCTATTTGAACAGAGACTTGTTGACAACTTGAATTTGGAGTAATTAACACTCTTCCCTGATTTCTCTCTTCTGGAAAAAAAAAACACAAAACACAAAAACTAAACCAACTAAATAAACAAAAACAGAAAAAAGAAAACAAAAACAAAGCCTGCATGCTGTTTAAACCACTTTATATACGTCTGAGATGTTAAAGCAGTAATAGAAAGCTAATATAATAGGAGTCCTTGTTTCCAGCCATCATGGAGAAAACACTGGGAGAAGTTCAGGCAAGTAGTAAAAACGAGGGGGAAAGGAGTAGAAATATTTTTAAAAATTAAAATATCAGGTTCTCACTCTGAGTTCTGATGCCTCCAGACAATAGATGTTCAAGTTGGGTCAGGAAAAGCACCCATGGGTGTGCCACAGCACACAGAACATAAATGGTGTTAGACAGCAGAGTAACACCATGTGGAAGAGAATTAATAATGGGTCAAGAGACAGCTTCACATGACAATAGAAACAGTGTGTTAGGTTTGTGGTGATGCTGGGCAACAGGAAAAACATCACACCAACCTTAAAGGATCTCTACTCCCCTCTGGTTGAAAGTCTGCACACTGAACATCTCTGCGGTCTGGAGTGCAAGTGATACTTGTTGGGCACCAAGGCTGCTGAAGATTGGTACAAGGCTGAGGATGGTATTAGATGGCATTATAAGTAAATATAGGTCACAGACCTTGGGGAATGCAAAATGATTTCTAGGGGAGGAGTATAATTGATAGATAGTCAGAAGGATGGAATTGCAACTTGGCAAGACAATTAAGGGGGAAGTGTTCTAGACACAGTCTGTCATGGTGAGAAGGTCATGACCCTGGGAATGGGAGTCACTCAAAGTCAAGAAGCAGAGGGGGAGATGCTGATATGTAGTTTTACCTGACTTTCTATATTATCCATTTTTAATCAGTCTGGAATTTGAGCCCATGAGATGGTACAACTGGCATTTAGGGTAGGTCTTCCTGTGCCAGTTAAATCTCCATAAAAATGAACTCAAAGATGTGCATAGATATCCTTTCTTCTAGTGGATTCTAAATCCAGTCAAGGTGACAAAGAACATGAACAGTTACAGTTCCACAAATGGAGTAGTTCATTAAAGCATAGAGACTATGACACAGTATTAGTTACATAGGAGGACGTGTTGTGAGTAAAGGTCTAAGTCATTTCGGTTTCTTATACACATCACTGCATCCTACGTAAAGAACTAGATAGAGATCATGTGAAGTACTCGGAAACTATTCAAGCATAACAGCTGTGCTTGTTGAACTTAGTGGTATAAAGCTCTTCCTCATTTCCCAGGTAAATTGAGCATTAAGTAGAAAAGAGAACAATTTTTATCCCTCAAGATGCTTCTTCATGTATGACTTATTTTGTTTCAGGACTCGGTTTTTCTTTAGACAGGAAGGCACAATTATCAAAATGATACCAACAACTGCCTTGCTATGATCTTATCGACATTCTGTGCTCATTAGAGTCTGGGTCACTGCAAAACTGTCAACTGCTTCACTGGCTCTCTGTTCTTTCCTTTGATTTACATTTTACATTTTTTTGACCTGCATTGGTAGAGCTGTTCACTGCTCTGTGGGAGGCACAATTTGCCATCCTCAGCTCCAGCTGATGTCTCAGGAGTTCATAGATTTGTTTGGCCCAAGTCACCTAAATTTTCATCTTGCTCTATTGATCTTAAAAAACGAGAAGAGAAATACTAACCTTTCCAACCTTATAGGAATAGTCTGCGCTTTGGAAGATAGAGTTGGAGGAAAGAAAATTCCAAACTAATTGGATTTATTACAGTTTTTTTTTTCTCTTATATAATCTATGTGATTTAAAAGATGTAAATGGGGAACTGTTATCTGGATCACTAAAGAAAAAGATTAACAAACAGAACTCTTAGGCGTTAAACAGTTTGCAATTTGCTTGGGATATAAGAGTGGTGGCAACCTCCTTTGTCATGAAAGAAGAAGGATGTCACAGTAAAAGGAGCAAAACTCTGGAAGAATCATTTCACTCTGAGTATTTGGCAGTCATGACATTATAGGCAGCCATAATGTTACCCTTCAAATTCATTGGAATATTGAAATATCAAAACTAATGTAAAAAATTGAAAGCATAAACTGGTCAATAAATAGCATTGATGTAGCTTTAGTGCATGTGATTTGAAACTTCTGATAAAAATAGACTGTTGATTTAAAAAAGAGATTGTGGTGGCTGAAGAGATAAGTCAGCAATTAAGAGCACTTGCTGGTCTTACAGAGGATCTACATGGGCAGCATGCAACTCCAGTTTCAGGCTATATAATATCCTCTTTGGGCCTCCTCGGACATGGGCTACAGGTGGTACACATGCATGCAAGTAAATAACTCATACATATAAAAATATGTAAAGTTTAAAAATGATGCAGAATTGTGAGCAACCTGGCCCTGTGAATACTGCAAAGGCTTATTTTGGTGAAGAATTCATCTGATCTCATTGCCTTTATTTAACTGCCTACTGCTCTGTGTGCTATAGTAGAGAAGGCCCCAAACACTTATAAATAATGATGATCTTCCTCGCTAGTGACCATAGTTTAAGCCTCCAGTAATTAAAAAAAAATTCAAGAGAAAACCAGTTAAGCAAGAGACATTTAAGCTTGATAAAAGGGCCTATAGAGACTGCTGACCTGAACAGGAAGAGCTCATGGACCCCATATTGGAAACAAACATAGGACTGACCCAGGCCCCCTGAATGTGGGTGTCAGTTAGGAGGACTGGGAATTCTATGGGTCTCCTGGTAATGGAACAGCATTTATACATAATGTATGATTGGAAATTGGGAGCCCATTCCATATAGAGGGATATTGGCTCAGCTTGGACACACAGGGGAGGGCCTAGGACCTGCTGCAAATGATGTGACAGACTTTGATGACCCACATAGAGGGTGTCACTCTTTCTATGGAGCAGAAGAGGGATGGGATGGGGGTCAACGGAGAGCAAGGGAGAAAGGGAGGGAGAAGGATCTGGGATAGATATATAAAATAAGATTGTTTCTAATTTAAACTTTAAAAAAGAAAAAATAAAGAAAAGTCAATGGATAAAATATGAAAAAAAAAAAAAAGGACACTTTCCCTTTGAGAGCTAGGCTTAACAGAATAAATGTTTAGAAAAGAACTCTGAATATATAGCATCCAGAACGAGAAAGACTTGATGCAATGTGAAATAATCCATTCTATTTATTTATCAATAGAGGCATCAGTATGTGAAAAGAAACAGGTAAACACTGGCAAACACACAGGGTTAATATTAGAAACATAAGAAAAAAACTAAGGAACTGCCAAAACTGAAAACACTGTTTGTATTTAAAGATTTGCAATTCAGGATAAAAAGATTGTCCAAAGCATATAGAAAAAAATAGAATCATAAAATGTGATTAAAGGGTGTATTGTTCAGTGTGATCAATTTGAGAAGAAATATAGAAAGTAAATATCAGAAGTCAAATTTGGGAAGAAGAATCCAGTGAGAAATGTAACAGGGAATCATACTGATTGAGGTATTTTCAGCAGATTATTTTTCCTGAGAGAGTTTGAAAAAAATGAAAATAGGCAGATGATGATGTATTTTAATGGAGATAGTAAAGATAAGATAGTCTCATTTTCTTACTGAAATATTTCAGTAGTCAATGGCAATAAAAACTAAATCTAAATGTGAAGAAATAGATTTTTTTTCCAACAGATGTGTGAGTTCTAGAATACAGAAGCCCATGGTAAACTTGCCTGTGAATTTTAGGAAATCTTTGTGATCTAAAATAATGTTTAAATAATTGTACAATGAAAATGGATAGGCTAATTTCATATTTTAATGAAATTTGTGTGGCACAACAAAATAAATGTTGTGCATACTAATTGTATAAGACATGGTATTTTTATACTTATTTGTATTGTGCAATGTTACATAAGATCACACTCACAGATTTACATATTTACAAATTAGTGAAAACATTAAACATTTTTTTTTGGCTTTTAAATACATAGACACTAACATCGCACACTATCCATATCTATACCTATCTGTAGCATAGCAGAATTTGTCTGCTATGCAGCTGTGACTTATTATTATTGATATTTCTGCACCCCTCTTTTCCAGCTACTTTCTTTACTCTGTGCTAACATCCAGTCTGCTCTTCAGTTCTATGACACCCCAGACTGATAGCTGGGATCCAGCATGGGATTGACTAAGACCCCCTGAACATAGGTCTCAGCTAGAAGGACTGAGTCTAAGGGACCTCAGACAGTGGAACCAGGATGTATTCCTGGTGCACAAAAGGAACTTGCGGGCACATCCCCCATGGAGGGATACTCCCTTAACCTAGAGACAGGAAAGAAGTCCTAGTCCCTACTTCAAATGACTTGACAGATTTAGATGACCCCTTCTGGATGGCATCGACCTACATGTGGAGTAGGGGTGAGGGATGGGAGAGGAGGGTCAACAGGGTACATGTGACGGGGGGAAGAGAGGGAAAGAGGGATGGAGGGAGGGAGAGAGGGAGAGGGAACTGGGATCAATATGTAAAATAAAAATAAATAAAATAAAAAAACTACATTACACAAATGGATGATATCATGTGGTAGTTTTATTCTGTGCCTGCTTTACTTTAATTTAAATAAATAAAATAATTAAAGTGATATTCATCTAGGTAGTAAGCTCTAAATGCAGGATTTTATAATTTTTATAAGTAAATATTATTTCATGGTAATATAGATATATGTACATATATTCACGTTGTCTTTATATCAGTCGATAGGTACTTCCGTGTGTTTCATTTATTGGTTATTGTGAACGGAGCTTCAGTAAATATGGCAGTATATACCTCATTGACATTGATTTCATTAAACATCCAGAAGTAAGATTGCAAAACTATCTGTTTCAGAGACTTCCGTAGTAGTTTTTGACAGTGTCTACATTAGTGGACAGTCCTAATAATAGTGTGTAGGTCCCTCAACTTGAGCTCAGTATTTTAGAGTTTTGTCATTTAAAGCATATGGTTTTATAAGTCATTCCTTGGGAGAATACCCATTTGGAATGAGATGTGCCATGCACAAGGTATGCAGTTTTTCAGAGGAAATGGTAAAGCATGTGAGAATCTACCCAAAGAAGCTTGTGTTTTTCATCAGCATCCTCCCTCGGGAACATTAGCATCTTCCCTCGGGAAAATTATCCAATCTCAGTTATGAATGGGAAGGATAGCATCGTCTCACACAGTCACTGTGTGCATTAAATAAAGTAACATGCATGCCTCCCAGCTTGCCCATGAGAACTGAGAAAGCAATTCTTGGATCTTGGATCTAGAGCACAAAATCCCACACAGATGAGCCTCACTGCATAGCAGCAGGTCTATATCCAGGGATTTTTACTCTTCTTTAAACTGATGGATTTTTCCCATTGTGTGATGATTCTTGAATTAGAGAAAATGCAATTTGCACATATATTTCCTCATAGGACCTAGTTCAAAGATCAGCCTGCAGCTAAACTTCAAATATTATTTCAAAAAATTTAAGGGAGGAAATTGGGGGATGAGGAGAGAGCAGAAAAGCATGGCCATGGCAGAAGGAAAGCCCTAGGGTATGAGCGGAGCCAAGGTTCCCCAGATCCAGTGGGGAAGTCAGAGATAGAGTCAAACTTGAGTCTGGTGGGACTCAGGGAAACCAAGGCCTCCTGGGTACTCCTGTTCCTGTTTCTCTCTCTTTGTTCTGTCTTTCACTTAGAAGAAAGCACACATGCTTTTTTATCTTTAGATTTCATGCAGTTTGGTTCATTTATTTCCATTTTGGTTGTCTGCAAAATCTTTGCTGTATGTTGAGATCACATAGGAAACCTAAAAGGGGAAGGTTCTTTAAAATGTTCTTCAGAAAAGTTTAAACTTGATCTAAGAAGACCTTGTTAGTGTATCTTGCTATATTTTCCAATGATAATTTCTGAGTTTTCCATGTGGCCCACTCTTTATGGCTCTCTTAATTTTTATCATCAAAATATTTTCATATTTTCTTTCTAAATCATAGTAGAAAAAAAGAATTGTGATCTGGGTGTTGGTGGCACATGACTTTAATCCCAGCACTCAGGAGGCAGAGGCAGGTGGATCTCTGAGAGTTTGAGACCAGCCTGATCTACAGAGCTAGTTCCAGGACAGGATCCTAAGCAATACAGGGAAACCCTGTCTTGAAACACAAAGAACAAAACAAAACAAAATCTGTTATTAATTTTTAGTGATTTTCAGGTGTTTCATTCTAGTCTCTAGGACTGACTGCCCTTTCCATTTAACAGAGAAAGCAGAAACAAAATGAAGGACTGATGCCCAACAGAGAAGACTTGGATTTCAACTCTTCCAGTTGTTTTGTTTGGATTTTTGCCTGTACTTCATCCCCTTTCTATTCTCATGCCTGTTTTGCAGCCCTCATTTCCACAAGAAATAAACCAAATGAGAGAATTCTCGTAATTATTGCTTAAATTCTAGGATTTATTGAGATGAAATTCATCTACATACTTAATTTTTGCTCTAGATGGGTTCTTTCTTTTTACCCATTTGTGCTCGTTTTAATACCATCTGAAGTTCCTAGATAAGCAATAGAAAAAAATCCAGCTCTTATACATAATGAGAATTTACATTTAAATCAGATTATAGTGCTCTTCTGGTACAGAGGGTTCATTATCTTTAGACTAAAATCTAAATTCATTTGCATTTAAGAAGATATTTCTTATAATCAGTTCCTGCTTTCTGTTCAGCCTTATCTTGACCATTGTACAATTTTTGCTTTACATTTGAAAGATGATCTTGTGTTCTCTAAATGGCAAAGCTTACCTTTTGAATGGGCTGCCCTCTGTGTAGAATATCTTCCTACCATGTGTAGACTTAACTAGCCTACAGCTCTCTTTCTGATACAACTTGGAGTCTTACATTCACTGTAATGTCTTTCTTGAAATTGCCAGGCAGCAAGAGGAGGCATGTCTTTCCAAACCACTTTCATAAAGGAAGTTCATCATCAATCAACAGTGATCTCAATCCATGCAAATACATAAATGCTACATTTGAGCACCAATAAGGTGCATAACTAACACTGCATTCATTTCTTCATGAGACCTCGTACTGCTTAAGCAAGACAACTCCCAACAGTAAGTAGTAGACTGCAAATAAATATCCATAAAAATACATATGTGTTTTTGTTTGTTTGTTTTATCTAAGGCATTCAAAATCCTGGCTTTTTAGCATGTCTCCCACCTAGATTCTTTATATTAAAATTTCATTATCGCAGTTCATTTCTGTTCCTGCCTTTTATATTTAGAGGTTGGCATCCTGCCTGTGTATTTCCGAAGAATTAAGTGTTTACTGATCTCATAGCACTTATATGTCCAGTAAAAAGTATCCCTTCGTATGTCCAAGATCATTTTCTAAATGGATGTTTCAGGGAACATGTGATTCTTTGCTCTTAGCATAAGATCTCAGCAAATATTGGCTGAACTGATTAGACCAGTTGAAACACAAAGATGCCCAAGTCTATCATTTTATGATAGTATGATCAGTCCTCAATTTTGTTACTGCCTTCCTTGTAAATAGAAAGAAGTGAGTCTTAAAGAAGATTAGAATAAAAAGAATGGTAAAATAAAAATTCTCCATTAAAATGAAATAATAGCATCACCCAAGATGTTCCCCAGATGGCCTTTCCGAAAGCTAAAATATCTCAGAGGAAATCAATAGTTTTTTCATGTGACCAGTCTTTTATAATAAGTATGAAACTGGTTGGGTTTCCAGATCAGTGATCCTGGCAGTAGTGCAAAGTAAGTTATATTTAGTTTGAATTAAATTCAGCACCAAAGGTGGTTATTTTGTTGAATTTCTTATTTATTAAAATTCATACTTCTGAACTCCTGCTTCCATTATCCTCTCCTCGACATGCCTCTGCTGCTTGTAATAGAGGGGGAAATGATTTAAACACTTAGAAGTGCGAACATCGAAAGCAGCTGTGTTCAGGAATTCACACCTGGGCGAAAAGAGAATGATGAGCCATTTTAAAGCTTCTCTCTAAGCTCAAGAGAAGCCTGCCGTGAATGCTACTGTAAGTGATGAAATTACAGGGGCAAAAGTTTGGAAGAAAAACAAATGCTGTCGATAAGAAAGGAAGCAAGAGAGAGAGAGAGAGAGAGAGAGAGAGAGAGAGAGAGAGAGAGAGAGAGAGAGAGAAGCACTTCAGAAATGAAATGGTAAATAGGGTGGCATCTAAGCTCTGAGTCTGGCTGATCCCAAATCTATCATACATTAGCAGGCTTCAGCTAAAATAAAATAACCCCAGCAGGTGAATAAAACAAAGATTGTGATGTTGAACATCATAGCTGCTGAGAACAAGAAACAAAGAAAAAACGGTAATGAGAACTGACTCATTTCACACAGGTGAACAATTTCTGAGTAAATGCTGATTTCAACAGAAACTGTAAATTTCAGAAGACACTTGAAAATACCCAGATTATAAGACCAGTGCCAACTCTGAGACCAGAATTTCACACTAAGAAACATGGCCAATGAAACTGAAGATGCAATGGATTCATTTGCAAGAGGAAGGTAACATTAGAGGTCCTGCCCAAAGACCCAGCAGACTTAATGAAAAATCTTTAGTCCGGAAGTGGGAAGAGTAAAAACTAGCAAACATTTGTGCAAAGTTAAAATACATTTTTTTAAAAGCATAAACAATTGTTTAAAGTTAAAAGATTATTCTTGCCTTTTCTCATTCCTATGTCAGAGAGGAATATGAGAACCACAGCATGAAGAACAACACAGTGTAGGTCATGGTTACAAAGCAAATACAGATTTGGTGATGCAATAAACAGACTAACTCCAAGGAGATGAAAGAAAACTTTGACCTTGTATCCGAGAAAAAAAAAATGATTGGTAGAAAAAAGTGTGCCCTACTTTGTGATAATAAATTTGACAAGATGGATGCACAAGTGCTCACATATCTGCATGTAAACTTACTAAACTGACTGAAGAAAGGAAAAAAAAGGTTAGCTGGCCTCTATTTGTTAATGAGATTGAATTTTTCATATAAAAAATCAACCTTCAAACAGAAAGTATAAAAGAGTAGGTTTCTACATTAAACTCTAGCAAACACTTGAGAAATGGCACTGATATTAAACTATTGCAAAAAGTGTATGGCCGTTTTCTTTAATCTCCAGACCCACACAATCACATAGAAAAATACACTTCAGGAGCAAAGACGAAAATAGTTTATTAGCAAAGATCATTCAGTGATTTACAAAAAGAATTATATAGTAGAATCTGATTGATTTTATTTAGGTTATGAAAGCTTCATTAAGCATCCCAAAAATCAAATAATACAACACTTTATCTTTTAACATGAAAACTACGATCATATTAATACTTGCAAAAGAAATATAAAAAAATTCAACATATGGAGAACATCATCTTTAAAGCTGAAGTGGTGAGTCTTCTTCCTAAGGCTTAGGGCCACATGCCAGGACAAGATGTCCATAAAAGAAAATTAAATTCAACCTCTGAAATTCAGTAGTGACAATGTGAACAATCCAATGCATAATAAAAATGAGTCAAGCTGAAGCTTTTTAAAATGAAATATACCAGTAGCCATTAAACAAGTGAAAATCTATTTGGGAGCACAAGGGAAAGCAAAATTAACAGAAAGTCATAACACTATGTGCATACCAAAATACATATTGGCTTGAGTAGCTGAAAAGAATAGGAGTTGTCAGTAGGATCTTACATTTTGGCAAATTTGTGCATTTTGGGCAAATGTAGACTTTTCTTAAAAAAAATGTATCCCTGTAGAGTTGGGGGGGATGGGAAGGTGGTGGTGTGGGGATTGGGAGGAAAGGAGAGATGGAGGAAGGGAGGGATGAAGGGAGAGGGAATGGGATTGATATATAAAATAAGAAAAATATTAAGTAAATTAAAAAATATTCTATAAAATAGTCCAGTCACATTATATATTTATTCAGGAATATTGACAAATATTTAATAAGATTCATGCGGAAGCTTCATTCATAATAGTTAAAATTAGAAACAAGACAGCTGACATCCACAGAACAGTTCACCTAACTTGTAAATTCATATGCTAAAGAGCTAATGGACAAAACAGAGGAATTCTTTGCTAATTTTCTTCTTACATTTTAAAAACAGAATTAACTACAGTTTTAAAATATATGCACAAAAAATAAAAATCATTTCCACAATCAAAAAATTTTGTCAGTTCTCAGTAATTTAATAAGTTAATTCTAACTACATAAAAGGTGATCATAACTGTATTTGTGTTCTGTTGTAGCTCTAACAAATAACCATGTATTTAATATTCATAAAACAACATTATTTTATTTTTTCAGTTTTGTCAGTGAGAGGTCTAACACTGAGTTAAGCTTAAGTTGCCAATTAGGCTGTTTCCTTCTGGTAGTTCACACTGAGACTGAAGGACCATCCTTAAAATCCATGCTGAAATTCCCATTTCAAGCTTCATATAATCAAACCTACAAAGCCCCTTGTTTCTGTGTTCACAGTGTAAGCTTAAATTGTAGCCACTCTAGATGCTACTTTGCTACCCAACCCAGAGTCTTCCATCAATCTCCAGGTTCAGCATGTTCTCAACGAAATAAATTTTTCTAAGGTTTCTCTTCATCTCACTTATTATGCTTGTGTCGGATATCATGTCCACAAATACTGGACTACTCCACATTTACAGATTACCTACTATGCAACTCCTCAGTGCCCATGTGCTGCAAAGTATCCCAAGAAAAAGTCTCAAGTGACAGAAGTTTACTGACACTATCAATACAGGTAAAGCAAATCTTATCCCACAAGACTGCATCATGATTATAAAACAAATTTTCCTTCCAGATCATGTATAATCTTTTAGAATAGTGCTTCTATGGTTCTGTTATTTACATCATTTATAGTATCTGTGTATGTTGGATGTTCTGAGTTCTGGAGAGTCAACAAAAATGTACTGACATAAGATGCATGTACAACTATGTATAAGATTTTCAGGGAAATTTGAGTTATATTGGCTCTGGAATTTATAAGAAAATGTAACAAAAAATTTATAAAACTATTTCAGATATACAGTAGCAGATGTTTGTTGTAAATGTGTGGTATAAACAAAACGTGCTAAGTTATTGTGATGACCAGACTTTGAAACATCTGTGATTCATTTTAGTAGCCCTGACCCAACTCAACAGGACTGAAAAGAAATCATGCCTTTAATTTAGAACAGCTGTCTGTCTGTGGTTTGGTCACATGGTAATGGAGTCCTGAGCAAAGTTATAAAGCCACATTAAAATTACAGCTCCAAGTGTTGTCATTTTCACAATAAGGAAGAGTCTATGGGGCAATATGAGGAAGAATAAAGAGATACAAGGGACAGAAACAGGGCAAACAGGAAAGCTGTGAGTACAGTGCTAGGGCTGGACATAAAATTTAAGACCCATCGTATGCTGAAGGTGTGGATAATTCTGTGATTCAGTGAGGATCAGAGCTGTGGTAGTCTGCTTCATTTCAAAACAACTACAAAACAGCAGCAGCAACCACAGTAATACACTAAAAATCTTTCCACAGTATTCAGTAAAAGGCAATAATAGCACCCTACTTGTGTGGATATATACATTGTAAGTGTGTGTATATGAATGAGTGTGTGTAATTTATTCATGATAAAATAACTTCAAACCAGATTGCTCATATTAAGAAATTAAGAGGAGGGGATGTCACAGTTTTTATGAGCACTATTTCTTTTTGTAAAGTGATAAAATCAAACTTTTAAAGTCAAAGGCCAAAACTTTATCTTATTCTACGAACCATCATACATTTAAATATTTGTAATTTTCCAAATTACATTGAAAGAACCAATGCATATTACCATTGATTTTCACTTATATGAACGCCTAAAAAATAGGTATATGTTAGATGGTGAAAAAAAAAAACTGCCTTACCTCTGTAGTGATAGCAAACACTCTTAACATCTTTTAAACAATGGCATATTCTGTTATTGAACAAGTTCACGAAGCACTGTGAGACCAGGAGACACAGAGTAGAACTGTTCTCTACAATTTTAATCTTCACCAAGAATATTTTGCTATTTCATAATACACACACACACACACACATATATATGGAAAGAACAAAACATGCTCATATATCCAGTGAAATGACTCAGTGGGTAAGGACATTTGGCATCCATCCTGAAAACTTCCCTGAGTTCAATTCCTGGGTCTGAATCGGCGGGAGATAGTTGACTCCTCCAACCTCTACACGTATGCCATGTCATGTTTAAACACACCTACCCACACACATGCAAAATAAATAAATGCAATAAAAGTTACTCAAAATTGGCTCATAATATCCCAAAAAAACCTATAGATACATAAACAAATAATGAAACAAAAATATTAGTTATGCTCCTTAATGCTTACAGTGTGTGTCACATACTGAAAATGTATTTACTTACTATAAGTATGTTTTATTTATTCTAAGTACTTTTATTTATTATTTATGTATATGACATATATTTATTATATTATTTATATTTATTTATTACAAGTATGTTTTCCTGAAATATATCTTAGAAAATCGATTTCTCTAAGGCAGAAAAGGGTGAAATGACTTGGAAATCAGAGTTTGTTTTCCTTACTTTTGCATTCATTTACTTATTTTGGCTTCAGGACCTGAGGAAGTACAACATTAATATATTTCCTCCCAACAGCTATTTGTAGTCGCAAGGATGTCATAAAAATTGCAAACTCTTTTAGCTTCACTGTCAGCTCCACTGACTCTCAGATAAAGTCAGGAATCCCAGGACAGAAAAGTCATGCAGGGCCCTGACTTCTCAATAAATCCCCCAACCTGTGAATGCTTGACTGTATAACACATGCTAGGAAAGGCTGAAGGCTCTCAAAGGGAAGATTGCTAATTAAGTTCTCTGTTTGAGATAAGAGGAGGCTGCCTCCTATGGGGATGATAAGGTCACTCCCCACTGAGAGAAATCTCCCATACAATGCACATGCTGATGCAACTGATTCTCAAGAATTTCAGCAGTAAGACATGTCTATAGAAACCATTTTAATAAGCCCTATTTAATCACTACTCAACTGTTTACTTTTATCCAAAATTTTAAGAAAAACATCCACTATCCGGAGGGAAATGCCCATTGGGATGGCATCTTCTCACGATTTTAGGCTTGTAATAAGACACAAGTGTTTTGAATTACAGCTTTGACTCTTCAGTGTGTCACATCTGGGAATAATTGTGTGCAGAAATATTTAAAGCTTGTCGGTTTACTTTACGCTGGTGTTAAATTTCTGCTCTCTATTTGAAAAGGTATCTTTTCTAAGATAGGATTCAAGGGAGGGTGTGAGTGTAGTCTCAAGAACTTTATATCAGAGTGTCAAAGCTATCTGTCTCCAGGAAGTGTGTGGCCATGCTAGACTTCTGGAGCTCACTATTGTTGGGATAAAGCTTAAGGGGGGTCTTTGCATAGGGGACCATGGTGGATTCCATGGCAGGCTAGGGTGACTAAGGCAGAGGGACAAACAGACCAGGCAGACAGATCTTACACAAGAGACACACAGAGAGGAACGAAAGGATAAGGGAGAAAGGAAAAGGCCTGTCTGCCCCAGAGGAACAGCAGTTAGGGGTAACAGGAAGAGACCTGGAAAAGCGTAGAGCTGAGACAGGGAAGAGCAGGAAGAGAGTGGAGGTCTTTCTTTTAAAGGGGTCCTTTGCACCTGTGTGCCCACAAGTACTTATGGAGCCCAGGGTTGATCAGCCTACTGCCTGAGTGCATTCTGCCAAGTGACAGGGGCAGGCCAGCATAGTGCCTGAATCCTTACAACTATATTTGTAGAAATTTACATATATGTTTGGTAGAGACTTGTTGAAAGCTGGAATTATGGCTTTAGCACGGGACTGCCTATGAGTTTTAATGAAAGAAATAAAAGTATGGAGATAGAGAGCATCTGTGTTATCAGATGATAGCATTCAGAGTGTCTGCAGTATGTCAGAGACAACTCCAGATAGGGAAGAAGAAATGGAGAACAGATCTTTGCTTCTCCCCAGTGCTAGATGTATGCCAGCTGCTTGGTATGGATGTAGTAAAATGGAATAGGATCATATTCTAACAGGTGTCTGGGGTAGAAACTGTTTACTATGAACATGTTTGTGCTGCGGATATCAACATATACTTCTCGTGGTGAAGGAATATTCTACATATTTAGTGTCTGTGTCAGCATCCTGGTTGTGACAGTATTTGCAGGTGTTTTCTTTGGAAGAAATTGGGGGAAAGGCATGTTGACAATGCCTATATTATTTCCTACAAGTGCTTCTCAATCTTGTCAAACTTTATTACAATCTACAATTATTTTGCCCTAAAATGTTCAACTGGCAAAACAAACAAACAAACAAACAAACAAAAACAAAAGAGAGAGAGAGAGAGAGACAACTCACAAAGGTTTAGGAAGATAGGACGTATTTTACAAAGAGTTTTGCTCCCAGTGAGTTAATTTCAAGAATACTGGATATTGAGAAAAATAAATATATTAAAGAAAGGAAGAGTCAGCCAGATGACTCAGGAAGTAAATGTGCCCCTTGACTGAGTAGGATCTCCTAGACACGGTGGTGGAGGGGAAAGCCAATAGACCACAGCAAGTTGTCCTGACCTGCATGTGCACATCATAGACATATGTGGCACCCATAGACATATGTGGTCAAGTTAATAGGTAAATATAATAAAAATGTTAACATAATAAATTTTACAACTTAAAAATAAGTTGAGAACAGGACATTCACATCTAGATCTGCTCTCTGAATAGCTACAGTGAAAGTTGGAATCTTATACACTCTTATTAGCATAAAATCTATTTCCAAAGAGGTCTTCACTAAGCTGAAATTATAAGAATTAAAGGAATGCTAAAGAATAACTAATGATATTGATTGATAAATGCAAATGGTATGTAAGACAATAATTAACTAGTAACTTGAAAGGGATGGTTTGTGATTAAAAATGGAGAGCAGCATCTGTGCAGTGGAGGCCAAAACAAAAAAGAGAAGAGGAACTGGATGCTGCTTCAAAGAAAATTAATGTTCAGCTTTCCCAAAGGGCTGTGTTTATGTATAACCTGGAAGTAAATATCACAGAAACTTAAAAATCCAATATAGATGACAAATGATTTGTAAAAGTAATCAACCATAGGAGCAGCTCAAGTTTGAGGCACAAAATATTGGTTATGTGGTATTACAAGAAAGAGACAAAGGGCAGCATGAAGAACAGAGTGAAAAATGGATGAAAAATTTGACAGGAGGTCAAAATATGACACAGAATGTGTTTCAGATACAGAAACAACCAGAGGTCACACTGCAGGAGACAGCTGAGTAAAAACTGTAAGAATAAATTATTGACCAATGAAATAGATATTTCCAAAATATTAAATTAATTCCTTACTTCCTTGTCTCAGTTTTCACAATAAATAAATAAGAGATAAATGCTGTGAGCAGATACTAATTTCCCCCGGGAGAGAAAGAAATATTGCAGGAAATTTTGATCATGCTACAAGAAGAGGCAATCAAAAATAATAGTAAAAACTACACTCACAAAGAACAGGGAAGAGGGGAAAAGGTTCAATATTCGGTGCAGGTATGAGTCACAGGCCTTATGGCAGAAGTACTAGAAAAATAAAATAAGAAATCAAGAAATCAAGTAAAAGGTGGTAAAGGTGGTAATCTCCCATAATCAGCTAAACAAAACAAAAACAAAAAAAAAACAAACACAAAAACAAAAATAAATAAAGTTGAAAGCAGACATCTAAAGTGTTCCTTTCTGTTCAGGAATCAGCTATTTTACATAACAAAATTGGTCTCCAACATTTTAATAATTAGGATACTACTTACAATTATATGACTCTTATTGGGACAACACTAATTAGTGGTAGTAGGGGCAATAGACATGAATAAATACTGTTTCTAATTTTTAAAGAAGAAAAGCTATCTTTGCCAGTAAAAGGCAGGTGAAATAGGGCACTCAAAATTATAAAATAATAACTTGAGAGATGTTCAAAATATTCTTTACTATCTTAAAATATAATTGTGTAAAATGAAGACATATTCATGATTTCATTTAGACAAATGTCTCAAACTTAATAGCAAATTTCAAAAAGAAGTTATTAATTATAGATGCAAAAATAGATTATGAGAAAAACATAAAATCTCAATACAGAATCAGAATCAAAAGAAAAGCATCATTTTAACCACTTACATCACTGAAAATGTGTGTTTGTGATTAATTGTGCCAAGGAGTTTCTGACATACTACACTGATACCTGGGTTCAGGTTGAGTTTAAATAATTTAATGTATTCAATATTGTAATTCCTTCTTATGCTAAGTGAATAGATATATTGACTGCCCTGAAAAATTAATTTCTTAGTCTAGCAGACACAAGAACAAATAAGGCACAGCTACAAGCTGTAAGAATATTATGTTGATGCAGATTTGTTTGAAGTTATGAAGAAAAAAGGAGAAATTTGTTATAGGTGAGTTGAAGAATCATTTACAGAATATGTGAGCTGTGGGGTGGGGGAGATTACTAATTACTGTGTTTAGAATCAAGAATGCTTCAGGAAAGTCATTGTAGGGTACAGAAACAGTCAAGACACACTCAGGAATGGGGAGAGGACAGGAATAGATGACTGGGAAGACGGAGTGAAAATCCTGGAAGAGATCTTTAATCTCACTTTATCTCTTGTCTGATACTTTAATGTAAAAGGCACTGAATTATCTGGAATCATTGTTCCTTCATGAAATAATGCCATGGTGTGGTTTGTGGGAGGGAAGCTAAAAGATATATAAAATGAAAATATAATTACATGATGCCCTTTCCTCCTTTTCTCTCTGCCCACTGCTTCCCTTTCAACCATTTCACATCAGCCCCACCTACTTCCTCTTCAATTCAAGGCCTCTTTTTCTCTAATTGCTTCAAATACACATACCCACGGTGTGCTGAGACCCTTTAGTGTTACTTGTATGCATACAATTTCAAGCCTGATAATTTGGTATTGAATAACCAATTAAGAGGCTGTTTCCTCGAGAAAACTACTAATTCTCCCATTTTCAGAAGTGCTTTGTAGTTCTCTGTAGTTCATTGTAGGACTGCATCCTTGTGAGATTTCTCCCTTTCACATTATCATGTCTGTTGGTGTTTTCCTTCCTGGGCTTTCGGTTAGGTAGCCATATTGTTGTGGTAACATGATACACCTTCCTTGTCATTTCTAGGAGACGGAATCTCACAAAAGATTTCATTGTTTTTTGACTCTTAAATTCTCTACCCTCTTTTGTTATGAAACCTCAGCCTGAAGTACAGGAATTGTATGGTAGATGTATCCATTGCGGTTGGGCCCCCAATCAACTAATAATTTCTAGTTCACTGACAATTATTGTAGTTCAGCCAGCAACTATAGTATACTTTTAAATATAATTGGTAATGTTAATTTGGCAGTTTCACAGATCAGTGGAGGATGGATCGAGAGGCAACCAGTATTTTGTTTCTTGAATACTATTTTTTTTTAGAGAAAATATAGAACCATATTCTCAAAACACACACACACACACACACACACACAAAAAAAAAAAAAAAAAAAAAAAAAACGGAGATTGTCTGAGGATGCCAAGACTATGGAGGATTCAACAAAGTCCACCTCCAACAATATCTTCCCTGAAATCTAGTACTGATGGTAAAGTAACAGGACACAGCCTGTGAAGGACATGTAGAACATCTGGGAATTAATGTTGTTTGTCTGAAACATGTACACAAAAGATAGATTGGAAGATTTTTTTTTTAGTTGTTAATGCTTCGGCCCACACCATTAGGAATCCTAAGTATTTCAAAAGTTTTGTGACGTTTTGCACATATATAAAAAACAAAACAAAACAAACAAAAAACACAAGCTCTTGCATTCAAAATGTCATTACTTCTTCTTAAATCTCTTCTCATTATAGCCTCAGGCTCATACTCAAATGTTCAGGGCTCATCACCTACATCATGTCTAGATCTGAGGAGTCCATGAGAATTAAGCTTTGTATAGCCCTTGATTCTGCTTCCTATTAGTCTGAAAAGCTTTGAATGATGAGACTCATTATCTGATCCACATCCAAACTCTAATGTGACACAGAGCTACACTAGATATAATAAGTGCTCTAATTTGAAAAGGAGAAACAAGGATGACCCTAAGAGAGACATACATGGTTCCCTGGAGAAAGGGAAAGGGACACAATTTCCTGAGCAAAATGGGGGCATGGAGGGGGGAGGGGAGAGGGAGTTAGGAGAAAGAGAAGGGGAGAAGAGGAGGGGAGAGGAGGGCATGAAGAAGCAGGAGAATGAGTTAGGGAAAGAATAGAGGAGAGCAAGAAAAGGGATACAATAATAGAGGGAACCACTATAGGTATAAAGAGAAACCAGGCACTAGGGAAATATCCAGAGATTTGTAAGGATGACCCCAATTAACAATCTAAGCAATAGTGGAGAGGCTACTTTAAATGTCCTTCCCCTTATGACTCCCTTATATGCCACTCTAGAACCTTCATCCAGTAGCTGATGGAAGCAGAAACACTCACAGCTAAACACTGAGGCAAACTCATGGAATCCAGTTGCAGAAAGGGAGGAGTGATGAGCAAAGGGGTCAAGATCAGGCTGGAGAAACCCACAGAAACAGCTGACCTGAAAAACAGGGAGCTCATGGACCCCAGACTGATAGCTGGGAAACCAGCATAGAACTGACCCAGACCACCTGAATGTGGGTGTTAATTAGGAGGACTGGGCAGTCTATGGGGACTTTGGTAGTGGATCAGTATTTATCCCTACTATATGAATGGATTTTGGAGCCCATTCCACATGGAGGGATACTGTCTCAGCCTAGACACATGGGGGAGGGCCTAGGCTCTGCCACAAATAATATGACAGACTTTGAAGATCCCCCAAGGAAGGCTTCACCCTCCCTGGGGTGTAGAAAGGGGATGGGATGGGGATTGGGAGGGGGATAGGAGAGGAGGGGAGTATGAGGGAGCTGGGATTGACATGTAAAACAAGATTGTTGCAAATTTACATAAAAGATATTACAAAATAAGAAAAGGAAACTTGAACAAAATACAACACAAGGTCAAGCCTATTGGACATTTGCATCCTTGGGGGCAATTTCTTCATGACTATTGACTTCACTCTTAATTTTGTAGCCTGTAGGCTCCATTTGTGCTGTGATATTCAACTGAGCAGACCACCTCAGAGATCTGCAGTTATTTGCTGCTATTCCAACAATTGAGCAGATAAAAACTAGCACATACATGTATATGTATCAAAGTTGTAGGAGTATATTTGCTTCCTCTGGGACAATTGGTTGTGGCCTCACAAGCTAAATTCTTGAAAATTCTGCTGTGGCTATGGTTGTTGGCTGCTCAAAGCAGAATCACCTAAAGGCTCACACAAATCAGAGTTGAACTTGTAGTGATTTGAGCAGCAGACACCATTTCCTTGTTCTACATGTATGCAGCTCCTACAACTTGTCTACATTTCTTTGGATGTACACATTGCATATTGACAGGCTGAGTCAGAAATACTGAAGCTGGTTTGGGCAAGGTAGCTGAAGCTTTTATAAAAAAAACAAAGATAGGAATTTGTTCAAAAGTGTCTATCAACTTGCACTTAGATTTAAAAATTTGTCTTCACTTACCAGTCCTACTACCTATAACACATAGTAACTACCTTTGAGACTAAAATACTTGATATCCAAGGTCTCATCCTCCAAGTGCTACTATTGTTTTGAAATAATACCACTTATTTCTTATGATTGAAAATTATAGAAGAGATTACTTGAATATGATATGTGCATTAAATTTATACATAAATGTATATGTATATGCATAATTGCTCATAATGTAACCATAAACATTTATGTACCATAAACACAATTTACTTAATAATATGTTTTATTTGTTTGGTTTTTTGAGACAGGGTTTCTTTGTGTAGCTTTGTAGACCAGGCTAGCCTTGAACTCACAGAGATCTGCCTGCCTCAGCCTCCTGAGTGCTGGGATTAAAGGTGTGTGCCACCACTGCCAGGCTTACAATATGTTTTAAATTGGAATGAAATTATATCACTTACCCCCTGTCCTTGATCCAGCTCCTCCAAGTACCCTCCCTTCAAGTACTCCCATATCTGCCCCGACTCTCAAGCTGATATTTTTGTTGTTGTTGTTGAGTGACCAGCACTAAACAGGCTCAGTGGGATGTTTCCATATATCTAGGCAAATACACACACATACACACACACACACACACACACACACACACAGACAGACAGAGAGAGAGAGAGAGAGAGAGAGAGAGAGAGAGAGAGAGAGAGAGAGAGAAAGGGGGGAACAGAGACAGAATGTGAATCTAGAATATACTCAAATAACTCAATAACTAGCAAAGAAATTTAGGAGTACTAAAGGCTCTGTTAGTAATAAAGAATAATATGAAACATTGTTAATCCTTTTATATCCATAAATTCAACAACCATGATGAAATGATTACTTCTATAGATGCTCATTCAAAAGTGTACGTGTACTGGTTGAAAATCTGCTGAAGTTGAAGCTCTCTGTTACAAAACAAATCCCGTTGGAATTCTTTGCCAATTTTTACTGAATGTGTAGGCATATAATAATGTCACCTACATGGAAAAAATAGGAAATAAAACAAGAGCATTTCTCAACACATTTTATAAAGCTGTCATTAACGTAACACCAAAGGAATGAAAGGACAAAGACATTGTAGTTCAAAATGCTGACCAATGTCCTTCTGTAGTATAGAAGATATTCTTAGCTATATTGTTCACACATCTAATCCAGGACTGTATTAAAAAAGTAAAATATCACACCAAAGTAGTGAGTAGTTGCAGTTATCAAAGGTGTGCAAGGTTGATTAAAAATAGCAGAAAATTTAATTCTCCAGAGTGACATACTAAAAAAACAAATGAAATGCAATTATCTCAGTACACATAGAAAAAGAATTTGATAAAATCCAACATCCACTTGTGATAATAATGAAAAGCCTTACAGTGTAGTGACAATGAAGAGGAATTACAATCTCATAAGAGACATCTCAAAAATAAGCTTTTGGTAACCTTTCAGACAATGGTTTAAAATTATGCCACTTGCTCCCTGCTAAGATCAGGAGCAGAGAAAGAATGTCACTAGAGAGTAGCTTTTTAACATTGGTTACACATATGCAGAAAGGTTCTGATTATTTCATCTGTATATTCTGTAAATCCCAACAGTCTTTAGAAGGTTTATTTTTTCCCAATAAAAATGAGAAAATTAATAATGTTTTCACTTTAAAATATTTAAGGTTGACCCCAATGCACAAACACTTAGAGCCTGTAGTTCAGTTACAGATGTAAGTTACATGATTGTGAGTGACAAGGGTTCTAAGGCTTCTAAATGTAACTCACTATTTTCAAAGAGTTCATCTACTATAGGCATGGAAAATATCTTCAGATACTTCAGAATCCATAGTGGTTCTTTAATGAATTTAGCATTTTAAGGCACATAGAGAGACTTTTATTTTCTTGTATCCTCTGCAACATAACTATCAATTCAACTGTAAATGTGTAAATCATTATTTCCCAGTGTTTTTGCTGTTACGTATTATCTGAGGATGATCCACAGCCTACAGGCATACGTGTATTATATATAAATACTGTGCCATTTTATATATGGACCATAAGTATTACGGACCCACTTTTTTAAAGTAAAAGTTGGAGCAACCCCACTGTGCCTAATCATGCCTTTACAAGAGTATCATCATTGCGATTAGTATCTCAATAAATTACAAGATAAATAACCACCCTTAACCACCAGGCTCCATAACTGAACCCTCCTCCACTTGGCTGCTTCTGATTCCTGCTGTATTTTATATTCCCAGACTGGATCAAAACTTATATTCCCAATGTATAAACCTCTCCAGACTCTCTTTAGCAAAGCTCTCTGTGACTAGATGCTTAGTTCCACCTGAGTGGGTTTTACTTGTTCAGGTGTCTCTCTTGCTTTTCATGGTCTATAGCCGTGACTTGTCAGTTTTTCCTTGGTAGATAACAGATCACATTATTTGCTGATGTAACTTATCTGCCCATGTGTCCATAAAATCACATGCTTGGAGTCTTCTTCTGAAATGTGTCTTTTTTATGATGAAATAAAACTGTTTTGGATTTCATTTATTTTGAGAGTAGCAGATCTATTTTGTTTTGTTTCCTTGGTAATTTATAACATTCTTTCTGACAGTGTACATCCATCTAATGATCTATACATTAATTTAAGATGAAGACAGATAGGAATAGCCATTTCTAAACCACACTTTATGTCAGCATCAGCACTAACTGAGTTAATTTCAACCGGGCTTACAATGTGTTAAGCAAACTTTTTCAGTCTTAAAACTATTCACATAACGGAAAAACATAAACCTAGATAAACAGCGTGAACATTTCATTAAGCAATGGTGAATGTTGTGAAATGACCCAGTAAAGAAATCAACAGGCAGAATTTACTAAAATGGACATCCACTGACTGCTTAGTATAATGTGTTCATTAAAATTGCAAATGGAAACAGGGCAAAGCACCATTTACCTTAGTCTTAACACTTGGGAGAGGAAAGCAGTAGGATCAGAAGTTCAAGTTCATCTTCAGCTACATAGTAAATAAGAGATTAGCTCGGAGCATATGAGACCCTTGTTTCAGAAAGAAAATAACTCCTAGAATAGAAACTTTAATTGAAAATGTGAAGATAATTTTAAGAGTAAAGTCATTAGTTAAATAAATTTACTTATGTTAAAATTTCATTTACCATTAGTAATTATTGACTGTATAAGTAAAGTGTTACAATTGAATTTAAAATAGAACCACAAGTCTAGGTGCATAATTAATCATTTACTGGAGAAAAGAAAACCACCAAAGATATAAAATTGATAGATAATGACACAAAACTTATGGATAACAGCAAGAAGACAATCAGCAATGTCGGTTTTTATGAATAAAAAAACACTATCAAATGTTTCCACCACTATTTGTCTGTGCCAAAGAAAGCAATAGAAGGAAACTATCTGAAGTTGATGCCACTGAGAACAGAAGGTGCTAAGTTGGCAATGTGCACTCCTTGGTTTACTTTCTTAATAAACTGCCTATGTAGTACCATCTAGACAACACTGTATCTGTGGATAGAGACTCCCATTATGGATAAAAGTTATACACTTCTTCCCAAACACGGGTTTCTGGACAGTCAGTGGAAGCTATTGGAATATATCACATATGAAAAATCAATCTGCTAGGGAACTCCTGTTACCCTAGTGATAAGCTGAAAGGCAGAATACTTCTGCTGTCAAAAATCATGATTATCCAAAGCAGACGTCAGGAGAAACATTAGGCATATGCGATCCAGCTCAGACCATCTGAGAGTTCATTAACAGTTGCAGCAGTGAGGATGAAGCAGACCTGTTTGCTTCCCAACTGCTTCCCAATTCCACTCGAATCTTTTTAACTGGGGATCTAATTTATACCCAGGATCAAAGCTCTAAAACAGTCTGAGAAACACTTTATTCTTTGACCTTCACAAAGAGAATGGACAATCAGGAAACATGGGCCGATTCCAATATGCACCAAATTTTGTATCCTCAATTAGGTAAGTTTTTTTTTTTTTGTTTGTTTGTTTGCTTGCTTGTTTTTGTGGGGTAGGAGGCATTTACACTGTACAAACTGATGGAGCCACCAAACGTTTCCTGACATTTCTTTTGCATGTATATAAGCCAATATTTTTTTCAGTTCAAATGGCCTTCCACATCTCCTTAAATGGCTCTGATTAAACTTAAGTTGTATACAGGCTGTATCTGCCAACTGTTTCTTCCCAGGTTCTTTATCAGCAGACTCCATATAGTCTTGATGTGTGCACATGCCCATATATGAAGAGTCACAAGTCCACACTGGGTTTCTTTATCTATTGTTGCCACCACAGTTTTTGAGACAGTCTCACTGCACTTGAAGCTCAATAGTTTGGCTAGGCTAGCTGGCCACCCAGAGGAAAGAATCTTTCCTGTTTTGCTTCTCTAGTTCTGGACTTATGAGCATAAACCCCAAGTATAAGCTCTTTATATGAATACTGTGGAGCTGAAATCAGGTCCTAAGTCTTGATCAGCAATCACTTACCCCACAGCGTCCACCATTGAACAGTGAGTAAAGTTTAGAAACAGGTTCTACAGTGAGCTTGCTTTGCTCTTACTCTGTTATATCTTGAATTTTCATCATTCTCTTCAGCTGCTAAAGTGCAACTAAATGTTACACTTGCCATAACATAGGATAGAAGCAATAGAGATTGGGTCTTCTTGAAAGGATTGACCGGGAAAACACTCCAAGGCCTAGCGCAAGAACTCTCTGTTAATTTTCATGCACCTGAACACAAAATTCTTGTTATTCAGTTTGAATCTTCTATAAATAAAACCAGTAGCCCTCCTGTATGTAAAAGACAGCCAGAGAAAGTTATCAGGGAAACAACAGCTCTGACAATAGTCTAAAGTAATATAAAACATCTAAGAGTAATCCTAACAAAGCAAGTGAAAGAATTATATAATTAAAAACTTAAATATTTAAAGAAAGAAATTGAAGAAGATATCAGAAGATGGAAAGGTCCCCCATGCTTATGGATTGGTGGGATTAGCATAGTAAAAATGACTATTGCATCAAAAGTAATCTACAGATTCAGTGCAATATCCATCAAAATTCCTACACAATTCTTTGCAAATCTTGAAAGGACAATGTTCAGTTTCACATGGAAAAACAATCCTGAGCAATAAAAGAACTGCTAGCAGTATCACCATTCTTTTTCTGTTTTATAAAGTTTGTTTGAATTAGAGGCAATGTTATTCTGCATATCAATCCCGATTCCCCCTCCCTCCCATCCTTCCATGCCCCCCACCTACCTCTCATCCTATACCTCATCCACTCCCCAGGGAGGGAGAGGTCTTCCATGAGAGATCATCAGAATCTGTCAAGTCATTTTGTGCAGGGCATAGGCCCTCCCCTGCGTGTCTAGGCTAAGAGAATATCCCTCCATGGGAAATGGTCTCCCAAATTCCTCTTGTGCACTAAGGATATATCCTAGTTCCACTGACAGAGGCCCCATAGACTTCTCAGTCCTAACTGACACCCATGTTCAGGAGGCCTGGTTTGGTCCTATGTTGGTTCCCCAGCTGTCAGACTGGGAACAATGAGCTCCTACTTGCATAGGATAGATGTTTCTGTGGGTTTTCCCAGTGTGGTCCGGACCTCTTTGTTTATCATTCCCCCCATCTCTGACACTGGATCCAGGTGTTTGGCTCAGTGCTTAGCTGTGGATCTTTGCTTCTGTCAGCTACTGGATAAAGGCTCTAGCATGACATATAAGTTAGTCATCAGTCTCACCATAGGGAAAAGGTATTTAAGGAAGCCTCTCCAGTATTGCTTAGATTTCTAGTTTGGGTCATCCTTGTGAATCTCCGTACAATTCCCTTGTGCCAGATTTCTCTTTAAAACTATACTGACTCCCTCTATTGATGTGTCTCTTTTCTTGCTCTCCTTTATCCATTTCCCCACTCAATCTTCCGCATCCTTTATGTTCTCCTCCTCCTCCTTGCATGCTTCCAATTTGTCCAGGGGCTCTTGTCCCTTTCCACTTCACTGGGGGACCATGTATGACTCTCTTATGGTCCTCCTTGTTTCCTAGCTTCTCTGGCGGGTATCACCATTCTTAATTTCAAGTTGTACTATGGGGCTATAATAATAAAAAACCACATAGTGTTAGTATAAAAACAGAGACATAGATCAATTGAATTAAAGACCCTGACATAAATCTACACACATATGAAGAACTGATTTTTGTCAAAGAAGCCAGAAATACACACCAGAGAACAACAGAATCTTCAAAAAATGCTGCTGGCCAATCTGGATGTCTGAATGTATAAGAATGCAAATAGATTCACACCTAGAACTCTGCACAAAATTCAAATCCAAGTGGATTAAAGATCTCAACATAAAAGCAGATTACCCAAACCTGACAGAAGAGAAAGTGAGGAATACCCTCAAAGGCATTGTCATTGAACAGAACACTGACAGAGCAGGCACTAATTAGTAAACTGGACCTCATGAAACCAACTCCATATCTGAGAGAGGACTAATGTCAAAAATATATGAAGAACTCCAACTAACAATGCAGTGCAGATCTAAACACAGAATTCTCAGTACAGGAAGCTCAAATGGCTGAGAAAGAAATGCTCAACATTCGTCCTTAGCCATTGGGGAAATATAAATCACAACTACTTTGTGACCTGTCAGAAGGCTGAAATCAATAACACAGAGGTCAGTTCATGCCTTCAAGGATCACAAGGGGACTATACCTCCATTTCTGATAGGAGTACATGATGAAAATCGATATGGCTGCTCCTCAAATACTTGGGAATTACTCTACCTCAAGATCCAACTCTAGTAATCTTGGACACCAGAGGGTGTTCCATTCTACTATAAGAACACTTGCTCAGACAAGTCCATTGTAGCTTTATTCATAATATCCAGGAACTGGAAGCTACCTATATGTCTCCTAACCAAAGAATGTACACAGAAAATGAGGTACATTTACACAATGGAGAATTATTTACCTAATAAAATAATTATACCATGAGATTTGCAGACAAATGGATACAAGTAGAAAAAAAATTCACTTGAGTGAGATATCCCAACCCCAGAAAGATACATATGGTGTATATTTGCTTATAAGCAGTTATTAGCCATGAAGAAAAAATGATAACCAAATCACAATCCTTAAACCCAGAGGAATGGACTGGCTGGGGATGGTGGGATACATGGATCTCCCTGGGAGAATGAAATAGAATAGATTTTATAGGCAGATACAGGGTAGGTAGGGAAAGGGTAGGTTTATCAGTTGGAGGGAGGAGATTAGATGGAAACAGAAAGTGTGGGGAGATATGTCTGGAATTGGGAGTCATTTAGGTGGTGGTCTGGAAACCTAGTGCAGCAGAAATTTCTGGAATGTATGAAGGCAATCCTAATGAGGACTCTTAGTAATAGGGAATACAGAGTCTCAACTGACCATCATTTGTTACTTGGCAAGGCCAGTAGTGGAACTAGATTGTGTAACTAGATTGTGTTCAACTGAGTAGTTGGCTAAGGGTGGGGCATGGAAATCCCCAAACAACACAGGCTGATGCTAAGACAAAAGATTTTTCTCCAAAAAGTGACAGTGGGGTCCCACTGCTGGAGAAGACTCACTGGACATGGAGAAGTTCAGCTGGTGCCTACACAGTGACTTCACCCCTACATCCTCATCTCTTTGGTACAGGAAGTTACTATACAGTCTACCAAAAGAGGAATATGGACATCAACCTAGACATAAAACCTTTCACCTACAACATGTCCTGCCTGAAGCATATGCTAGGGCAATGGTGTCACAGAGCTTGAGTGAGTAATCAACCAATATCTGATTTGACTTAAGGCCCACTCCACAAGAGGGAACCTTTGTTAAACTAGATAGCTCAGAATTTTAGGGTAAACTAAACACTACTGTTCTAGAAAAGAAAAAAAGGTATGAGTAAAATTATTCCTCATAATATTCTTCTATACTCATAAATTAATTACTTACTCAAACATCATCAGAGATGTAACCTCCAGCAGCAGACAGGGAC